>NC_091574.1:34586875-34594375 GCF_042767895.1 Penaeus vannamei | reverse complement strand
AAAGTCTCTTTTTTGCCTCATATTGGTTGACATATCTTCAGTATATATGCTGCAGCTATTGTCAGACAGAAAGGAAAAAATATTTTAATGCCTCTGTGCAGCAAGACAAAGTTCTCTTCACAGGGCTAATGGCCATTATATGCTGTATATCATTAAGGTTTAAGTCCAAAGCCTAAACTCGAGTTTATTAATCTTGTTTGTTTGAAGAAGTGTGTTGCAAGTCTACGAACACTAACAAAATGAAAGAATGCAAGAATTGTTATATCCATCTTTAGTTAAAAATAGACAAATTTGTCAGCTTAGTAGGTGAAAACTTATAACTTTTATCTATTACTTGTTTAAGAAAATATTCAGCACATACAGGAACTAAAAAAGATCTTCAGACTGTAAATCATTACAACTCCCATTCACATCCTTCAATTTGAGAAAATTTAGATTCTTAGAGCATGTTTTTGCTGCTGTTGATATCTGAAAAATCTAAATCACAGATAAACATATGGGCATCTTCTGTATTATTCAAGAAAGTTATCTCCTTTCCTTTGTTTTTATGACAATACCATACTTCTGTCTTCTGCCTTTCAGGAAGACCAAAGTTATGTTTTGGACTACAGGAAAAAATACCATTGCTTTCAAATATTTCAATTTAGACCTTTAAACCTGATATCATTACTAATAAATATTATTTTGAACCCTTGATACCTTGCCTTTGGTTTATTAGATTACCAATTTTAGTATCTTAAATATTTCCCTGGTTTAATAGAAAACTTATTCAGTCTAAATCTACTAGCTACATTATATCATGTACGATTTATAAAAGAACCATTTCTAAGAAATATTACTATATCAATCACATTATTCTACAAAGTGACATGTCTGTTACCTCAAAATTTCCAGAAGATGAATTTTCTCTTTGAACTAGCTATACCCCTGCCAATATAAAGGAAAAAGTGAAAAGTTGTAAACTAACAGGTGAATGCCATATGCTGAGTCCTTCTGTAAATCAAAAATGTATTTTTTACTCATAAATGACCAATATCTATACTTTCAGCCCTTTTTCAAAGTCAAAATCACAGGTTTCTCTTAAAGAGAATGAATAGATATCACCTCTATGTAAAGACTGTGGCAGGAATTTAAAGGAAAAGGACAAAACAATACTTCACTGATTACTGTCCTTTGCCCGAAAAAGTGAAATATAAGCACGGCTCAATAAAATGTTTATCCGAATTATCTCATAAACAAAAAATATGGCTTAGAAGAACAGCTGAGACAATTATGAGTTACCTACAATTCCTAATATCATGCATATTATTATCATTATCTATCTATCCTTGCTTTTTTACAATACTACCAGTTCTTGCTGGATCAGATCTCTGACCCATTTTGTATGTATTCCTGATGGTTTGCAACTGTAAAGTCAAAGCAAATCAAGCTTTACTAATCAGAAAACTGAAGTAGTAAGGGAAAGGGATATGACTTTTTTACATATTCTCTCAAACCACTTCTGCATAGCATAATCAACCAAACCCCACAAAAAGGGGTTTCATTTAAAGAACACTAAAATTATGCTTGTATGATAAAGTAGTTGACTGGGTTCATCTACTTTGGAAAAATAATGTGCTTTAAAATATTTCCTGAAGCCAAAACCAAATCTTATGATAAGTGCATTCATTGTACATCTGCAACTAATAAATTCTTCAACATCTTAATTTTTTTTAAGAAAACTAAAATAATTCCTGAAGTGAACAATCATCTTACAAACTGATATTTAAAGGATAATAATAAAAAAGAAAATTACCAAATTCTCAATCTACAAATACTTGTTTTACTCATTTCCTATGCCAACTGATTTAATATAATCATGTATAAAATCACACAACTATAGGTTTATATCAACTAATAAAGCAAATCTTTCAACTAATAAAGAAGCAAGGTTCATTTCATTCTCTTTGGATCAAGATCAAGGACCTGTACAATCTACATATATCTACAGTTTCTTAATTCGTCTCTGTGTCAAAGAATAAGACAAAAGAAAAGAAAAAAAATCATACTGTCAATCATATACTAACTACAATCACATCCCTCTTAATATCTATATATCTAGTATATGTTGAAAACTACTTAAAAATTGTGCAGCTAATATTTCCATTTTCTCTTTCTTTATTTCTCTTAAATCAGTTTGGTATGATGGTGAGATTTAGGAAAGAAGAAATCTGTAAAAGATGTTTTTGCTTCCTCTCCACAAACACAGTATTATTTTCAAAGATATATTTACAAAATGTGTACAAAGTTTGTAAGATTGTCTAACGTTGATGTTGTCATTTGCAAGAATCAATAAATATTTATATCAATCATCCACAATAACATTCAAAAGATAATATCAATCTCTTTAATTACCAAATTCTAGTATGTGCATAATTTGAGTTATAAAGAGCTCTATAATTTGTATAACCATCTGCTGACCTAAAATCAATATATCATTAAAAGTTCAACTTCACAGTGATGGTGACAATATCTACCGTGAAATAAATCACACAACAATACAAACTAAAGTTGTGAATACAATATCAACAAACAATCTGAACTATAAAAAAGTTGCACCTTTTAACAGGACAATCACATCACAAATAACAACAGTGTAATTTCCACAGCCATAAAAGCAGGATGGTTACTCTAAAGCTGTCTATCTCACAACCACAGATTCAACTTTGGTTTTCAAGATGACACTAAGGCCTCCAAGTTCAACTTGTACACATTAAAAAAAAATCTCTCCTGTCCAGATACCCAAAACAATAAAAAGCTTACTACATATATGACTACAGTTTATACTTGAGGTAGTAACAAAAAGTGCAGTCAGCAGTTACATAATTCTATATTGGGTTGTTAGTAATATATTTTAGAACTTTTAACATCAACTTTGAACATTCCTTTTACCTTTATATTCATGATTTCCCACAATACATAGATAATTTAGTAGACTTTAATGGCTTAGCAGATAAAAGAACTGGCAACAATCACCTAACATTTTGGATCGGACCTAATTCTTTTCAAAGCAAATCTCATGTTCATCTAAGTCAGCATATGCTAAATCCTTGGAGAAGCCACTATCTGTGCCACAGCAAAGTAGCTAAAAGCTCCAAAACAGCAACTTCAGAACAGTTGACAATCATGCTTCTCAATTTTATACCACCACTTCTGTGTCACGAACAAAACAGTCACATAGAAATGACTTGGGACTTGAAGTGATACATAGAACACATCTAGAAAAAGGCTGTATTGATCAAGGGAATTCTTTTTTAGTATATATGTGTCTGTAGGTTAACATTTGTCCCACTGTTAGCTAATAACATGTATAAAACATACACAATAGAAATTTTCCATATAATGCCTATAATCATGGGACATTTAACAAAGTCTAGATGAAAAGATAGAAGTCTAGAAATGGCAATGCTATCCAGGTGTAGCAGCCTGGGGTGTGCAACAATTATCAAGTGATTACTCTGTCAGTAAAGTTTTACCTCCCCTGCATAAACTATGTATAGATTGTATAGAGTCTATATATAGAGTTTAATCAGTTCCATAAAATCTACTAGCTTTGTTATATATGTTCACCAATTTTAATCACCTCTGGGGTCCTTATTCTTTATATTTTTCATGTTCCCAATTTCAAAGATTCTTATGTGTAAGAAAACAAAAACTGTGATCAGAGATATGAATCTATCAACTACTTAACTATGGAAATGGGGTATGGATTCTCTGTCAAGTTAGCTGACTTTATTGTCTTTATCAAAACTTCTAAAAATCACTCATATTCTGAAGAATAGATATATACACATATATAACATAAGACAATATTTAAACCACTAAATCAGTCATTCAATCAATATTCTAGTTTCTAATCATTCTTGAGTATTGTTGTTAGGATATTTACCACTGTATTAAACAAACCTCCATTTCTAAAAACACCTTTTTATACATAATGTTCCCCTTTCCATATCTTTGTATTCATTCCTTCTTTCCCTTTCTCTTTCCTTGCGACTTTGTAGAGGACCCTGTAGAGATAAAAGTACTTTCATAAACAAAAGTTACTATATATTAGTATGTAAATAGTATAATAAATAATTCAAACTTATATTAAAAAAGATATTCTAAAAGCTCCCTCTCCCACCCTCTCCCCTCTCCCCTCTCCCTCTCTCTTACTTTCCCAATAGTATATGATCATTACTTTGTTTTTGTTTCATTTTTACTTACCCCAAATCTTGTTATGCAGTTTGGGTCCTAAATGAACAAAGAGAAGATTGGGCAACAGTAGTGCAGCAAGGAAAATGGTTCTGCCTTTCATATCCAGGACTTCAAACACAGGGTAGACCCAGAAACCAGCTGCATAAGCAATGTAGCAAATCCTGAAACAAAAATCATTATCTGCTGTTCATTTATATGGAGGAGTGGGGTTATCATTACTACTTTCAACCATAGAGAGAGTGCTGTCAAATTTATTTTCTGAAAAAGATGTTTGATTATGGGACAGAACTATATTGGAAGTAGCATTGAAATACATTGGGTAATATCATATGTGATAACTCTGGAAATACTGTATATACTGATGCAAAATTCACCTTCTGTTGATAAGCAAATTCATTGTCCTACAAACTGTTGATTTAATGAACTAAGAGAGGCTGCAAATTTCTTAAACTTACCATGACAGATAGAGAAAGTATGCCACTAGGATAGGATAATACATCTTGATTCCCTTTTGGAAACAGTGGCACACTGAGTATAACTCTGCGATGGCACCAATAGCTGGAAGTGTGTGCATAATATGGTTCAACCACCCTGGGAACCATGAGTCAAGTGATGCAGGAAAGATGAGCTCACGATCAACAGCATACAGTGCCCAGAATATGCAAGACACAAACTGTGGAAAAAATAATCATAATAGTACTGTCTCTATTGAGAAACTCTTCCATTTTCTTTCTTCTGATCTTAATCATCAACTAAAGAAGTCTTAGCATTCTAAAATAAACTCTTACAAATTAAATAAATATAAACAAATAAGCAAAACTCCTAGTGTTCAATGCTTTTTTCATTATGTTTAGCTATATACTGTTGCTACAGCATGAAAATTTAAATGATCTTAATGAAAATAATCATCCTTTTGAATAATCACCAATATGAAATGAGAATAACAAATGCTCTCTGCAACTCAACAAAGATTTATCATTATTACTTAATAATTTTTACCTTCATAGATTCAGAACTTTTTTTTTTCTTAACAGAAAACCTTGGGAAACGGTTGAAAAGCGAAAAATGCTTCTTAAGAAAAAGATACATTGCAAAGGGGAGGCAAGGAGTCTTGATACCACACATAAAAGATTGTGTGGGCCTGGCCTACAACCCACATTCCCGTGAGTCACAACTCAAGTAGACCTAAGCCTATTGCCCTGATTTGTCGACACACAGGCAACATGGCAACAAGATCCAATGGGTTAATGTAACTATTTTATTGAATGTGGTCATTAACATCAGAACATCAATGATAAATTGAGTGCTTCATCAACAAAAAGCTTTTTCATATAATTATTTAGAAATAATTATAACTTCAAGCACTGTAAGCACTGTCCTCACAAATAAGAAAGAGCATCACTGGAAGTGGCATGATGTGCATAAAAATAAAATCTCAAATAAATGACAAACATTGCATACTTATCCCTTACCACTCCCATAGGCAATACCAGAGTTGTGAAGAGCCAGTCACGTAACCTCTGCAGCAAACTTCTCCGTGCATAAACTGGTGATTCTGAGCCTATGAAGTCGTTCAGGACACACAGTCCAAAGAAGCCACATTGTAGAAGCTGTAATATGGGAATATTTTAAAACTTTTGTTGAAAAAAAATTCAGTTCTAAAAAATGAGTGAAATTACTCTTCCTGAAACATATAGTAATGAAAATCATACTGAGTATAAATTGTTTCAATGACTAATAAATACATTAATAAAATATTGTCCATCTCTATTATGGATATCCTTACCAAGTCAAGATGTGTAAGATATTTACATCTTCCACCAATATTGTTTCTATGTAACTCTGCTCTTGAACCAGATGGGGCCACATTATAGGCATCATAATAAATACCATAAAAATACACAGTCACTAAAGACACATGGAAAAGTGTAAGCTTAATGCTCATGTTTTGGAGTTAAAATTCTTCCTGAAATATATGGAAATTTTTAAAGATACTAAACTGTTTGTTAGAAACAGACGAGAGCCTTCACCCATTAAACCAAGCTTCAAGGCCTTTCACAAGAAGAAACATTAGTTGCAAGTTGGCATGTTTTCTTTATCATGCTTAGTAATCTAATCTTTGATGACTGAACTGATAAACTTTGCTTTCTTTAAAAAATAAAATGTTTAATTTTCATTTCAAGTTTGAAGAAAAATATACAGCACTACAAAAATAAAAGACCAATTCAGTTCCCAGGGAAGCTAATTTCACCTAACCTCCATAGTCTATAAATAAAAAATCAAACCTCAAAATCTGGCACACAACTTCCCACACACAAGTAGCCTAAGCATTAATCCCTTTGCCACAAATGGACTCTCGAATTCCGGATACATCTATGGGTTGAAACCCCAAATGGCTCCCAAGTAATACTAATACAGCAGCAGAAAAGGCAAGAAAGAGATTAAAAGGCTTATCATGAAACAACACTTGAAAGTCATATAGTTATACGATCTCTTGATAACAATTTTGAGTTCAAAGGTGAAAGGCTTGTGCCTTATCTTTATCATAATTTTCCCTTATCTCCACTCAGACACCACACAAAAAGCAGCACCTAATACTACTCTTGGTAATATTGTGAATGTTTAATATCAGCATTGGGTATATGTATACATATGTATATAGGTATATACATATAGATAGACAAATAGATATATAGACAGATAGATAGATATTTAGATAGATATATGGAGATACATAGATATAAATACATACATACATACATACATACACATATATGTATGTATATATAAACACATAAGGAATACAATGTATATAATGTATATACATTGTATGCATTACATTTATTTTATACAATATATATATTCTATACATTTTAAACACTTCATATATATTACATATATTATATATATTATATATATTATATATATTATATATATCATATATATTATACATATCATATCATTATATATATACATATACATATATATATATATATATATATATATATATATATATATATATATATATATATATATATATATATATACATATATATATAAATATATAAATATATAAATATATATATATATATATACATATATATATATATATATAAATATATAAATATATAAATATATAAATATATAAATATATAAATATATAAATATAATATATAAATATATAAATATATAAATATATAAATATATAAATATATAAATATATAAATATATAAATATATAAATATATACATATAAATATAT
>NC_091574.1:34579375-34581875 GCF_042767895.1 Penaeus vannamei | reverse complement strand
AACAGTAACAGTAACAGTAACAGTAATAATAATAATAATAATAATAATAATAATAATAATAATTATTATTATTATTATTATTATTATTATTATTATTATTATTATTATTATTATTATCACTACTACTACTTAGTAGCTTGAGGATTGAGTATCTGTTACAGAATGATTCTGAGAGGTGTCTATTCATTATCATTGTAGATTTCACTTTCTATTGGGTTAGTTTGATGATTTTGCAAATTGTAGTTACATGAATTGCCATCATATAATCAAATAGGATGTTTAACCAACCATAGTGTACTAGTATTACCAAAATGCTTTAACCATGATGATATTTTTTCCAATCTAGCTTGAGACTAAGAAACAAAATTGAACCTCATAACATATGATGTTAACCCATGCCACCAGGAAAATGTGTTGTTCAATGTAGTATTGTTTTGAGAAATGCATCTAAACACAGATAGCTCCACAAGTGCTCAGCCACCAAGGTGTCATCGGGCCCTCACCAATTTTCCCCTTCGTTAAATTTTCTGGATGTTTTTTTTCTAATGCCATTAAGATTGATGTTGTTATTATTATTGACATTGTAATTATCACAGTATTATGAACAATACTAATAGCAATATTAAATCAAATAACATATTACCAAAAATCAAACAGATGAGTTAAGTCGGACTCCGTGATGAACAAACACCTGTGGAGCCATCAATGCATATATACATTTAACAAAGTAAACTCACTGTGGGCATGGCATATCCATATATGCCATCCCTAGCAGCACTAGATTAAGAACAATAGGAAAATATTTATATATCTGGCTACCACCCAAACTAATATAGTTGTATCAGTATCAATAGTCCAGTGCAGCATTTGCATTAGTTTGTGTTTTTTCCCAAAGACAATCCATAACCCATACATCTATCTAGTGAGGTATAAATTGTATAGATCCCTAACAATACCAAAGGCATATCCTTTAAGCACACTGAAGTACCCAGTCCTAGCTTGAAACCTCAACTTATACTACTAAGATGTTTCATGATCTGTTGTCATTGACCACATACATAAATCAGCTGACACAACAAACCCTAGAACCTTCTCCAGTCTTTCATATTTCCCCTAAAGTGATATTGAAGAGAAGATATGGTCCTTTTACAGAATAATTCCATCGAATGGACTGCAACAATTTTGGTATCAATGGATTTCTCTGTCTCTATTATGCCACAATTAGAAATTATTGCACAGAAAACCCCCAATTCCCGACATTTTTTACCCCAATAGCAGAGGAGGGCATGAAAGGTTACCTTATTGTCTAATGGTAGCCCTCCATGGAGGGCTACCACCCCCCAGCCCTCACCCAAGGAAACAGAATCCACGTATTCTCGGCACGAGTATCAGGTGCTCCCACATGTCGGCCATACACTCTCAACTGCCATGAACATATGGAGGATTCTTTGTTTTCCACTGCAGGGGTTGAGGGGATGCAGACTGCTATAAGGGGTCTGCATTAGACAATATAGTAATAAGTGTATATGAATATTTTAGGTAATTATTTCTAATAGTTCTGCATGTTGGATTGTGATGCTTTGGTTATCACTGGATTCTTCTCACTGTCTACCTTCCAAATATATAGAAATTATTGCGTGGAAACTTCCCAAACTCTCACATTTTTGGCCCCGATAGCAGGGGAGGGCATGAAAGGTACCAGGGAAATTATGAGGTAAAGTGTAAATAATATACAGAGAATCAGTCGATATGTTGTCTAATGCAGACCCCCTATGGGGGGCTGCCATCCCCCAGCCCCTGCCAGAGAAGACAAAGAATCCTCCATGTACTCTTGGCAGGATTGGTTATACAACCGCCATGCAGGAGCAGCGTTGCCAAGTCTGTCCGACGCTCTCTCCTGCCACGAATACCAGGAGGATTCTTTGTTTTCCTGGACAGGGGTTGGGGGGCGACAATATAGAGACCGAGTTTGTGTGTATCATTTACATTTTACCCTGCAATTTCTCTGGTACCTTTCATGCCCTCCACTGCTATTGGGGCCAAGAATGTGGGGGGTAAGGGGGATTTACATGCAATAAAACCAACATATTTGCATTGTAGATGGTGAAAGGAATCCAACAATACCGAAATCATCGTGATCCATTATTCTGACATATTACAAAAAGTTACCATATTTTACACCACAATTTCCCTGGTACCCTTCGTGCCCTCCCCTGCTATTGAAGCAAAAACTGTCGCTAATTGGTCGCACAATAATTTCAATACGTTTGGATAGTAGAGAGTAAGAGGAGTCCATTGATACCAAAATCGTTACAATCTGTTTCACACACCTATACAGTAAAATTACCGAAGATATGTCATGAACAGACTAAAATCTTAAAAATTGCCTGTGGGAATAAGCCCTTTGACCTAAACATTGGCCAAATAGGTAATTTTTTTTAATACATCCGCCTAACAAATCACAATGATTTCAGTATTGTTGGATTCCTCTCACTGCCTA
>NC_091574.1:34544375-34546875 GCF_042767895.1 Penaeus vannamei | reverse complement strand
GAGAAGAGAGGGAAGGGGAGAGAAGAGATAGGAATGGAGAGGGAAGGGGCGAGGGGAGGGAGAGGAGAGGGAAGGGGAGAGAAGAGATAGGAGTGGAGAGGGAAGGGGAGAGAAGAGATAGGAGTGGAGAGGGAATGGGAGAGGGGAGAGGAGATGGAAGGAAAGGAAAGAGGAGTGGATACAGGAGTGGAGAGGAAAGGGGCGAGAAGAGATGGGAGTGGAGAGGGAAGGGAGAGGGAGAGAGGAGAGGGAAGGGAAGAGGAGAGATAGGAGTGGAGAGGGAATGGGAGAGTGGAGAGGAGATGGAAGGAAAGGAAAGAGGAGTGGATATAGGAATGGAGAGGGAAGGGGCGAGAAGAGATAGGAGTGGAGAGGGAAGGGGCGAGGGGAGAGGAGAGGGAAGGGAGAGAAGAGATAGGAATGGAGAGGGAAGGGGCGAGGGGAGAGGGGAGTGGAGAGGGAAGGGGAGAGAAGAGATAGGAGTGGAGAGGGAAGGGGGAGAGGGAAGGGGAGAGTAGAGATAGGGAGTGGAGAGGGAATGGGCGAGGGGAGAGAGGAGTGGAGAGGGAAGGGGAGAGGAGAGATAGGAGTGGAGAGGGAAGGGGAGAGGGGAGAGGAGAGGGAAGGAAGGGGAGAGATAGGAATGGAGAGGGAAGGGGCGAGGGGAGAGGGGAGAGGAGAGGGAAGGGGAGAGAAGAGATAGGAGTGGAGAGGGAAGGGGAGAGAAGAGATAGGAGTGGAGAGGGAAGGGGAGAGAAGAGATAGGAGTGAAGAGGGAATGGGCGAAGGGAGAGGGGAGAGGAGAGGGAAGGGAGAGGAGAGATAGGAGTGGAGAGGGAAGGGGCGAGGGAGAGGAGAGGAAGGGGAGAGAAGAGATAGGAATGGAGAGGGAAGGGGCGAGGGGAGAGGGGAGAGGAGAGGGAAGGGGAGAGAAGAGATAGGAGTGGAGAGGGGAAGGGGAGAGAGAAGAGATAGGGAGTGGAGAGGGAATGGGCGAGGGGAGAGGGGAGAGGAGAGAGGAAGGGGAGAGGAGAGATAGGAGTGGACAGGGAAGGGGCGAGGGGGAGAGGAGAGGGAAGGGGAGAGAAGAGATAGGGAGTGAGAGGGAAGGGGAGATAGGAGTGGAGAGGGAAGGGGAGGAGAGGGAAGGGAGGGGCGAGGGAGAGGAGGAGAGGGAAGGGGCGAGGGGAGAGGAGAGGGGAGTACCGGAGTAAAACATGGTTGCCAGGAAACGCCCGTCAACACATGGCGTGGATTAGTTACCTGCGTTCACCTGGTCGATGGGCGGGTTTCTCTGAGAGCCGAATTAATGGGGCGTGAGATGAATGGGCCAAGTTTAGGGGCGGGAGTCGGTGGGCGGACTTTTGGGAACTGATTGCTTGATTTTTATTGGAAGAGGGGAATGGGGGAGGGGAGGAGGAGGGGTAAGTGGAAGGGGAAGTAAGTCTTGATTTTTTTTTTACACTTTTTTTTTCTTAAGAATATTGAATTCAGTTCTTGTGTAGATTAATTCAAAATACACACAGCCATGTAAACAAAATAAACGCATTTGCACTATTATACGGTCATTTGTATACTTATTAATTTTCTTATATACTTTTTTACATACATACTTAATACACACACACACACACACACACACACACACACACACACACACACACACACACACACACACACACACACACACACACACACACACACACACACACACACACATACACACACACACACACACATACACACATACACACATACACACACACACACACACACATACACATACACACACACACACACACACACACACACACACACATACACACATACACACATACACACATACACACATACACATACACACACGCACACTCACACTCATAAACACATGAATATGCACATGCACACACACGCACATGCATTGATGTATATGTGTAATTATATGTATGTAGGCCTAGGTATGTATATATAGTGTTTGTGTTTACATTTAAGCTTTCATATATGTACAAGATTGTATGTTTAAGTGTGTATTAGTGTTATGTATATATATATATATATATATATATATATATATATATATATATATATATATATATATATATATATATATATACGTATATATGTGTGTGTGTGTGTGTGTGTGTGTGTGTGTGTGTGTGTGTGTGTGTGTGTGTGTGTGTGTGTGTGTGTGTGTCTCTGTCTCTGTCTCTGTCTCTGTCTGTCTCTGTGTCTGTCTCTGTCTCTGTCTTTCTCTGTGTCTGTCTGTGTCTCTCTCTCTCTCTCTCTCTCTCTCTCTCTCTCTCTATATATATATATATATATATATATATATATATATATATATATATATATATATATATATATATATATATATATATATATATATATATATGTATATCAATAGATAATAGATGCATCATATGTTTATGTTTCATGTACAGTATACCATACAGTATAGACATATCTTATGAACATGTAAACATCCATGGTAAACGTACGT
>NC_091574.1:34526875-34529375 GCF_042767895.1 Penaeus vannamei | reverse complement strand
CCTCGGTGGGGCCGCAGGCTGAGGGGAACGGCGCTCCCTGATTGGAGGAGCGCGAGTTGGGCGGGGACCACGTGACCGCGCCGATCAGCTGATTCTTGGCGACTGGTGCACGTGGGGCCGTCCTGAGTGCCCGCGGCCCTCGGCGCCCGCAATCAATTCGCGGCCGGGCTGCCATTATACCGGCCGAAGCGGGAGACAGATAGGTAGTAATAAGCCGGACGTCACACGCGTGCGTCTAAGTTGAAGTAAAGAACCAAGTGAATAAATAATCACGATTAAAAAGTTCACTCAATGGATATTAACTCTTAATCAAAGCTGGTAATACGTAACCAAATTCACCGGAATTCCAGCAATTGCAAGTAATGACGTCTAATGCCACAAGACGAAGGGGTTAGCTTGGATTGCCAGAAAGGGCATTAGTATGGGCCACGCTTGATAAACGGTTTGCCTTTTTCCCAACCATATGATCAAATAACCAAGAAGAGGAAGAGGGAGAAACATGCATGCAGAACTAGCAATGCGATCGCGCTCAGACAGGCCTTGCTCTCATGTACTAAAGGCCAGACAGTGGCTAGACGTATGTAAAGAGCGTTGGCCGCGCAGCCAGTCACTGTCCCTCAGTGCCTCGCCCCAGCAACACTCGCATCAAATTGAAACCGTTTCTGATGATGATGGGCGATAAAACAAGACGTGCGGCGCTTTCGGCGTGGGCGGATCCCGCGACGAAGGGGTCTGATGAGGCTCCCCGTCGCAAGGGCTCAGGACGGACGATGGAGAGCAGGGCCGCGCAGCGCCCGTCGCGGCGAACTACTTTAGAGGAGGAATCGAGGAAATCGGACGCGATGTGTTTTTTTCTCTCTGGAGCGAGAAAGGCATGTAACGAATTTACACCGGGGGGTCGTTCGTCGCGCCTGGCGGAGTGCGACCCCTCAAGAACATGCGGGGTCGTCGAGAGTCGGGAAGGGTGGGCGGTTACAACACCACCTAGCCTCAGCCTCGACGCGGTGCCTCTTTCCAGTGTCTTCGATTAGGGGTCTTGTTGCCAGGAGGGACAGGTTGGAAGGAAAAGGGGCGCTAATGGTGTGTGGTGAGAGGGAGGGAGAGGGAGTTAGCGCCGTTGGAATATTTGAGGTGCATGGTGCAATCTCTCTCTCTCTCTCTCTCTCTCTCACTCACTCTCTTTCTGTGCGCGCGCGCGTGTGTGTCTCTGTCTGTGTTTCTCTCTCTCCTTCTTCCCTTCCCTCCTCCCCTCTCCCTCTCCCTCTCCCCTATTCCCCTCCCTCTCTCCTTCCCCATTATTCTCTTCCCTCTCTCCCTCCCCCTATTTCCTTTCCTCCCGCCCTCATTCCCCCTTTCTCCCCAACTCTGCCTCATTCCCTTGTTATCTATCCTTCTCTCCCTCCCTCTTCTGCTTTCACTCTCGCGATATTACTTATCCCTTCCATCGCAAGTGATCCCCTTCCGCTGCATCTCTTCTCCATGCTACCAGTGCACCCCCCCCCCCCCCCCCACGCGATCCCTCGTCGTTTGTAACACCGCAGTCACGATTACCCAATCACGTTCCTCACCGATAGGAATTTAATTACCTTAATATCCTCATCGTTGCCAATTATAATGAACCCGACGACCCGATCGCAGATGATAAGGCCCCATGAACGCGGGACCGCATGCGATCGCGCCTGGAAGTAGACCGTCGGCGGCGCTGGATTTCGTTGGGAACTTCGGGCGGAGGCTAAGGGCGTTGTTTCGGCGAGTTCGCGGGCCGGGGGCGAGGAAGGGATAGAAGCAGGCGAAGAGATGAGGAAGGAGAGTTCTGGAACGCGTGGCGGGGGCGTGAGTGGGAGTGGAAATGAACGCGCGTGGCAGGGGGAGATGCCTGTTGGTGCGTGGGAGAAGGCGAGCGGGGAAATTTGTATCTGGTAAAGATGTGTGTGTGCTTGTGGGCTTAAAGGAAGTGAAAGAGGGAGGAGGGCGAGGGGAGAAAAGGGGTGGGAGGAGGAGGAGGAGGGAGAGAGAAAGAGAGAAAGAGAAGGAGGAGGAGGGGAAGGAGACTGAGAGAGAGAAGGAAAGTGAGAGAGTGAGAAGGGGAGTGAAGAGGAGAGAGAGAATGAAGGGGGAAAGAGAGGGAGAGGGAGAGGGAGAGGGAGAGGGAGAGGGAGAGGGAGAGGGAGAGGGAGAGGGAGAGGGAGAGGGACAGGAAGAGAGAGGGAGAGAGAGAGAGAGAGAGAGAGAGAGAGAGAGAGAGAGAGAGAGAGAGAGAGAGAGAGAGAGAGAGAGAGAGAGAGAGAGAGAGAGAGAGAGAGAGAGAGAGAGAGAGAGAGAGAGAGAGAGAGAGAGAGAGAGAGAGAGAGAGAGAGAGAGAGAGAGAGAGAGAGAGAGAGAGAAGAGAGAGAGAAAGAGAAAGAGAAAGAGAAAGAGAGAGAAAGAAATAGAAAGAGAGTGACAGCAAAGAAAAACTGGAGTGAAAAGAGCAGAGAGAGAGAGAGAGAGAGAGTGGGCG
>NC_091574.1:34516875-34519375 GCF_042767895.1 Penaeus vannamei | reverse complement strand
AGGGGGGAAGGGAAAGTAAAGGAGGAGGAAGGAATAGAAATAATAAACAGTTCTAAAGGAGAGGAAAGGAGGAGGGAGATGAGGAAAGGGGAGCAAGGCAAGGGAGAGTAAAGGAGAATGAAGGACGAGGAATAATGAACAGAGGTGAAGCATAGGACAGAAGAAGGAGGAGGAAAGGAGGAGCAAGGCGAGGGAGAGTGAAGGAGGAGGAGGAGTAGAGGAAAAGTGATCGGGAGCGAAGGAGAGTGAGGAGGGTGGGGGTGGGAGAGGAGGAAATGAAAAGAGGGCAATGAGAGTAAAGAAGGAAAAGGGAGCAGGGACGAAGGAGTGCAAAGAAGGAGGAGAGAAGCGAGAAAGAAAGCAAGGCGAAGGAGAGGAGGAGGAGAACAGCGAACGAAACAGGGAGCAGACTAAGGCGAGATAAAAGGAGAGGCGAAGATAAGAGAAGGAAAACAGCGAACGAAAAAGGGAGCAGGCTAAGACAAGATAAAAGGAGAGGCGAAGATAAGAGGAGGAGGAGGAGGGAGAAGGGGGATCGTGGTCCATAACTGAGTCGAATCCTCTGGCGGCGATACGTGCTAAGGGTGACGGGTGGAGCAAAGTTACTGTTTCATCTTGGGAATAAAACTCCGCAAGTTGTGGGCGGGAGAGCAGGCAGGGGGGAGGGAGGGGGAGGAAGACGGGAGGAGGGGAAGAATGGGTGAGATGGGGAGAGGGGGAGAAGGGAAGAGGGGAAGAAGGGGTGAGATGGAGAGAGGGGAAGAAAGGTGAGATGGAGAGGTGGGAAGAAAGGAAGAGGGGAAGAAGGGTGAGATGGAGAGAGGGGAAGAAGGGTGAGATGGAGAGGGGGAAGAAAGAAAGAGGGGAAGAAGGGGTGAGATGGAGAAGATGGGAAGAAGGGGAGAGAGAGAAGAAGGGAAGAGGGGGAAGGTGTGAGATAGGAAGAAAGGAGAAGAAAGGAAAAGGGCAATAGAGGGAATAAGGGACAAGGTGAAGAGGTGAGATTGGGGGAAATAGGAAGAAGGGGAAGAGGAGGAAGAGAAGGGAAGAGAGGGAAGACGGCAAGTGGGGGAAGGGGAGGAGGGAAGACAGCAAGAGAAGGAAGGGGAGAAAAAGGGGGAAAAGAGAAAAGGGGATGAATAGGGGAGGGAGGAAGAAGGGCATGCAGGTGGTTGCTGTGACAGAGGGAGATGCAGAGGACAGGATGAGATGGAGAAGCTGGGGGTTATTTTATTGTGGCGATCCTTGCTTACGTGTTGAAATGTCTGTCGTTTTGTTTGTCCGTTTGTTTGTTGGTGTGTTTGTCCGTTTGTTTGTTGGTGTGTTTGTGCGTTTGTTTGTTTGATAGTCTCTGTATCTAGTGGTTTGTTTGTCTGTTTGTATTTGTGCTTGTCTCTGTGTGTGTCTTGCTGTTTGTTTGGGTCTGTATGTGTGTGCCTGTCTGTCTGTGTGTGTCTTGTTGTTTGTCTGTGTGTGTCTTGTTTGTCTTTCTCTGTATGTGCTTGGATGTTTGTATGTCCGTATCTCAGTATATGCGTTTTCTCTCTGTCTGTCTCTCTGTCTTTCATTGTATTGTTCGGCAGTTTGTCTGTCTCTATATGTATCTACTTGTTTTTCTGTCCCTGTACGGCGTTGTTTGTCTGTCACTGTGTGTGTTTTGCTGTTTGTCTGTCTCTCTGTGGAACTGGGCGTTTGTCTGTCTCTACGTGCCTGGCTGTTTGTCTCTGTTTGTATCTGGATATTTGTCTGTGTCTACATATATCTGGCCATTTGTCTGTCTGCATTGCAAGAGCCTGTTTGTTTGTCTGTTGGTATTTTTATGCGCCAATCTCTTGTGTTTGTGAGTATCGTTATTTATTAGTCTGGCTGTCTTTGTAGTTGTCTGGAGAAAGAGAAAGGGGCAAGAGCGAGTGAAAAGGGGAAATGCAGTAAAATAACATACAAGTAGGAGTGGAGGAAAAGGAGGAACGAGGAAAGAGGAAATAAAGGAAGAGGAGGAGGAAATAGTAGAAGAAGAAGAAAAGGAAGAATGGATGAGAGGAGAGAAAGAGTAAAAGTGATTAGTAAGAGAAGATGGTAAAGAGAAGTAACAGGAGAAGAAGGCGAGGGAAAATAGAAAACATATAAAGTGAGGGAGCAAAGAAGAAAGAGAAAGACAGAAGATTTACAGGCAAGAGATGGAGACGTTAGGAGCCGTAAGGTCGAAAGTACACCAATCATTCTCAGCTCGACTTAACATGGATATCCGGTAAATATGTTACAATACTAAGACTGGAAAATGCATAAGACGGATAGCCAGACATTTAAAAGAACAGATGAATAAACGTAACAGGAAAGATGGCGAGATAACGTTTTTATTGCCCTTCCTGAAATCCAAATATGCTTATGAATTGCTACGTTGACTTGCATCTGAAAGTCCGTTTCTTAAAGTCGAGTTCTTATCTGAAACTTGTAAAAGCCTGGCTCGGATTCTTGGATAATGGCTCTTGATTATTATTCT
>NC_091574.1:34501875-34509375 GCF_042767895.1 Penaeus vannamei | reverse complement strand
GGGCTCTCGCTCGCCGGGTTATTAGCTTTGACACCCCTGCTGCGGATTTTTGGCCTGGTTTTTAGAGGGGGAGGGGCGTGCCTGTGGCTGCTGGCAAATGAAGTGGAAGTTAATACGTTGGATATAGTGTGTGTGTATATTTTTTCCTTCCCTTTTCCTGATTTTTTTTTTCTCTTTCTTTTTTCGTAAGAGGAAAGTCAGAAGGCTTGTTATGCGTATATTATCCTTGATTATGACTTCTCTTTGTTTGTTTCTTTTCATTCGTCAGACCAGCAATGTCGCCCTCCAAGACGACGACAGCTTATCATAATATTTTCGGACGTAAACCTCGGTAATCCCCCCCCCCCCCGCCGCGGCCGCTCTCTGTCTCTCTCAGCGTTGGCGAGCGAAAGGTTAGAAGCCAAAGCTGTCTCTCGCCACGGCGCGGGACGAGTCCAGGATGCCTCGAGTTCCAGCATTCGGGAGCCGAGTGCAGGGGGAGCCGGCCGCCTTGCCGCTGGCCGTCGCTGGGAACTTCGTAGATGAAAAGAAAGATTAAAAGAAAGAATATATGATAAGCAGAGGAAGAAAAATGGAAGTTTTATTCCCTCACTCGCAGTCGGAATTTTGCGAGGGCTTGCCGAAGGTAAAGGGGTTTAGCGTGGTTTTTACTGTGTATTTTTCTATCTGCACACGCGTACACGCACGCACACACATCCACGTTCACACCCGCATTCGCATCCTCATCCACATACACATGCACATACGCGCACACACGCACACGCACACATACACACACACACACCAAATTTTGTGAGAGAGAGGAAAGCAGAGATCTGTGAGGAACACGATAAGGAGGGGGAATAAGGTATAAATCCAGGAGGGGATGAACGATTAAATGCAACAGGATAGGAAATGAGTTTGCATGCGGTTATGAGTGCTAAACGTGTTGATTCGCTCCGACCGAGACGTTAATGGAGAGCAGAAGCGAGAGAGAACCCGGCGCCCGTGTTAATGGCACCGCCTTAAAACCCGACATCGGTAGTGGGTTACGGAAGGAAATATATTTTTAAGCCTTATGCAAAACAGGGGCCTTTGTTCACTCCGTGTTAATGAGTCTGAATGCAGGGCGGGGGCGAGAAATGCTTCGCGCAAATGCAAGTGTTATTGAAAATCTGGCCGTGACCATAAATTACTTGGGTCAATTACTGAATTTGATGATGTGTATAATGTAAATTCGGCGGCTCCCGTGGCGGAATAGGTATGAGGAGAAACGGAATAGCTATGAGGAGAAAGCAAAACAAAATAAACCAGGGCAGTAAAATAGATACACGAATGACACACACACACAAGGCACTGCAATGGCGTTACCCATATCTTGGCAATGGTGGGCGGCGGGTCTCGCTCAATAATATCCGTCACAAGCCGTTCTCATTGATCAGGAGCATGTTATTATTAGCTCTCTCACACACGGCTTTCACTCGCCAGCCTATGGGATACAAGGGCGCACATAATGGCCTGCCACGGTGGCCCGGAACCCGCCATTAAGCCCTCGACTCGCCGGCGTATGTATTCTCGCAGTAATCCGCTGTGTGTGATGGTCTCGGCAGCTGGCCTGATAGCCCGCGGCGGGTCCAGGTCCCCTTGAATAAATACGCCATCGCGTATTCATTTTGCCGTTTGTTTCGTCGCCTGTTTTGACTCTGCGTTTTTATTGTCTCCGGATTCGGGTGAGGATTGTGTGTAGGGAGGAGGGGGGGGAGGAGCAGGGAGGGGGTGGAGCGAGACTGCCTTTACGTCATCAGCGTCATTGATCAGCTGTTTCGTGCACTCTTTTTCTTCGGGTTTGGGATTGGTTCATTTCCAAGTCTTTAGTTCTGTTATAAATCATTCTGTTGCTCTGTATTAGGTTCGTTATGCCTTCTCCTAAAACTGTTTCTTGGTTTTATTGGAAGTCGACAAGGAAAGCGGAAACTTGACATGACTTTTTGAGTGGCGCTCAGCATGTCATTGTTGACAACTATCTGAAAATTGTCTGAAAGTGCAACAGTGTGAGGCGATTTGAAATTGTGTCACATGCAGATTTCACTTCCACATACACGCACACATATACGCATGTCTATCTATTGTACATACAGTTGTAGATATTTGCAAGGAAAATTAATGGCGAGTAGTAAGATTTTTTTCATACTTCAAATTACTCTTTGGGTACTTATTACATAAGAGTGAACTTACCTATTGCAACATCATTTTAGTCCCATTCCCATTATGAGCGTCTCCGTAGGTTTCGACGATTTACCAGGCGCAATACGATGGAAGTAGAGTGAAAGGGAGGTAGAATGTATATAACGAGTGATTGTGAGATTCATAATCCGATACGGGCTTGACCTGGCGATTTTCAGCCGATGCAGGTCATTCCTAATGCGGGCGGAAGGGGGGGGGGGGCACTGTCAGACGCGCCTATTTTTTTCCGTTGCCTTCCTTGCTTCTGAGGTTTTCATTTTCCTCTGTCGATGCGTTCCTTCCTCATTCGTCGAAGCCTTCCTTTCCTCATTGTCAGTGCAGTGCGTTCCTTCTTCTGTCGACGCATTCCTTTCCTCAATGTCAGTTCATTCACGCTCCTTCTGTCTATGCATGCCTCTCCCCTCTGCCTTTTTCCTCCCACTCCTTCTCCTTTTCCCCCTCCCTCTCCTCCTTTTCCCCCTCCCTCTCCTTCTCCTTTTCCTCTCCCTCTCCTTCTCCTTTTCCCCCACCCTCTCCTTCTCCTTCTTCCTCTCCCTCTCCTTCTCCCTCTCCCTCTCCTTCTCCTTTTCCCCCTCCCTCTTCTTCCTCCCCTCCCTCTCCTTCTTCTTCTTCCCCTCCCTCTCCTTCTTCTTCTTCCTCTCCCTCTCCTTCTCCTTCTTTCCCTCTCCTTCTCCTTCTTCCCCTCCCTCTCCTTCTTCCTTCCTCCCTCTCCTTCTCCTCCTTCCTCCCTCTCCTTCTCCTCCTTCCTCCCTCTCCTTCTTCCTTTCCCCCTCCCTCTCCTTCTCCTTTCCCCCTTCCTCTCCTTCTTCTTCTTCCCCTCCCTCTCCTTCTCCTTTTTCCCCTCCCTCTCCCTCTCCATTTTCCCCCTCCCTCTCCTTCTTTTTGCCCTCCTCCTTCTCCTTTTCCCCCTCCCTCTCCTTCTTTTCCCCTCCCTCTCCTTCTCCTCAGTCACTGCGTTCCTTTACCTTCCGTCGGCGTGATGCCTTCCGTTCGGTCGACTTGTCGACACTGCCCCTCTGACGATGATTTCCTCCCCAGTATATGCATTCCTTTCCCCAGCGTCGATGCGTTCCCAGCCCCTCTGACATGCTGCTTTCCTCTCCCCAATGTTGACCCGTTCCCTTCCCCCTCTGCCGACGTATCCCGTTCCTCTCCACTGACGACAGAGGGAAAGGGAACGCCCCCTTTCCATTTCTCCATTTCTGCAGGACGTTCGGGTTACCATACCCCAGGGGAGGCTTCCATCAGCGGAGGAGAGGGGGGGGGGGCGAGGGAGTGGGAGTTGGGGCCATTAGCAGGAAGTTGTTTACAGTAACGTGAGGCGATCCGGGCGTGATTTTAGGAGGCGGGGGACTGGCGCGACGCCTCTTCTCCCCTCCTCCTCGTCTCGGCCGCTCCTGTCTCTCCCAGCCCCTTCCGTGTCGCATTCTTTGGCCGTAGATGTTTTACTGTTAACATTGCCTACGTCGTAATCCTTGGTGTGGCTGCAGTTATTTTTATTGCGGTCGCTGTGTTATTCTTTTTTACTATTTTGGGTATCTTCATGATTAATGTTTGTCATCATGATTTTTTTTTTATTTCTGATATCATGATCAGTCTTTATTACTGTTTCTCTTATCATCATTATCATCATCATCATTACTATGTCTCCCATTGCCGCCTGAACTCTCGTCATTACTATTGTTTTTGTTTTGTTTTGTTTTGTTATTTTCATTATCATTATTATTTCCGAAAAGTTGATTATCAATTTGCCAGTTGTCATTTTTTCTCCGTATTCTGTGTGCATCGTGTCCATCGTGGATAGCCTCGCCTTCCCTTTTCTCCTGTTTAAAGAGGGCGACTCGTGTGCCATTTCCCTCTTTTCAGATTCTGTCCTTGTTCCCCGCCGCCGCCGCCTCCTGAAAGCTTTCCCCAAAGCCTTCTGACCTGCCTCGTGTGTCGTTTTCCGAGATTGAAGGCAGACTCGAACACGGTGGTGACGGAGGAGAGGCGTGTGGCGGTGAGGGAGGGAGGGAGGGAGGGAGGGGGGGAGGGAGGGGATGGGGAGGCGGGGGAGGAAGAGGCAGAGAGGGAGGAGACGAAAAGAGGGTCTAGGAGGAAGAGGAGAGGGAAAAAGGGAGGAGGAAGAGTAGGAGGAGGAGAATAAGAAGTAGTAGAAGAAGGAGAAGAATGAGGAGGGGGACGGGAGTAGAAGATGATAGGGGGAAGAAGAGAGGGAGACAATTAGAAGGAAGTGGAAGAAGAAAATAGGAAGAGAAAGAGAGACATGTCACTCTAAGTGAAATACAATTTGGCTAACATGAGGTTGAGGCTAATCTTGTGTATAATTCATCTGTATGATATCAACGTGTTTATGTATATATAGTGACGCCCTTGCATTTCACATTCCCAGAAACATACTCACTCTTGTATTCGTATTTACGCAGACACAGGACAAAGTCTGTGTTTAGACTGTTTTGACTTTTCATAATGAAAGGATTATTATACGATATACGATATAAGCATGGTTCTCTCTTCCTCCCTTCCTCTTTCCTCTCTCTCTCTCTTTCTCTCTCTCTCTCTCTCTCTCTCTCTCTCTCTCTCTCTCTCTCTCTCTCTCTCTCTCTCTCTCTCTCTCTCTCTCTCTCTCTCTCTATCTATCTATCTATCTCTCTCTCTCTCTCTCTGTTTCTTTCTCTCTTTCTCTCTTTCTCTCTTTCTCTCTTCCTCTCTTCCTCCCTCCCTCTTCCCCTCCTTCCTTCTTTCCTTCCTTCATTCATTCTCTGCCCCCCCCCCCCCAGTCTCCCTCTCTCTCTTTCTCAACTTTTTTTCTTTCACATTCGGCTTTCAATTTCTCTTTCCCTCTCCGCTCGCGCTCCCTTGTTCACAGACCGACTAACCGTCCCATTCATTAATTCCTCCGTACCGCCACGTCCTTTGTGTATCCTGGCGTATGAGTATGTGCATTCATGTGAGCGTGCGCGCGTGCATGCGTGCGCCTCGTGCCCCCCAGAAATTCCAGGCTGGTTGGGAACACGAGATTAATACGAGCGCGGGCGTGTGATGGCGGGTTTGGTGACATGTGTTCGGGGCCCCGGGGAGAGCTTTGTGTGGGGGTGAGGTGAAGGGGAGGGGAAGGGATGGGTGGGGAGGGGAAGGGATGGGTGGGGAGGGGAAGGGATGGGAGGGAAGGAGAAGGAGAAGAGAGGGACTCGGGGAGAGCTTTGTGTGGGGGAGAGGTGAAGGGGAGGGGAAGGAAGGGGAAGGAGGGGAAGGGATGGGATAGGAGGGGAGGGGAGGGGAAGGGGAAGGAGAAGAGAGGGACTCGGGGAGAGGTGAAGGGGAAGGAAGGGAAGGGGATGGAGGGGAAGGGATGGGAGGGAAGGGGAAGGAGAAGAGAGGGACTCGGAGAGAGGTGAAGGGGATGGAGGAGGAGGAATGGGAAGGGAAAAGGAAGAGAGGGATTCGAGGAGAGATTTTGTGTGTGGGAGGGGTGATGGGGAGGGGAGGAATGGGAGGGAAGGGGATGGAGGGGAAAGGATGGGAGGGGAAGGAATGGGAAGGGAAAGAGAAGAGAAGGACTCGGCAGAGCTGTGAGTGTGGGAGAGGTGAAGAGGAGGGAAGGGAAGGAGATGGAGGGGAAGCAGAGGGAGGGAGGGAGTGGAAGGAAAAGGAGTGAAGATGCAAAGGAGGGAGGGGAAGGGAAAGAGAAAGGAGAAAAGGGGGACTCGGGGAGACCTTTGTGTGAGAGAGGTGAGAGGGGGAGGGAAAGAAATGGGGAGGACGGAGGGAGGGAGGGAGGGAGGGAAGGGGATGAGGAAGGAAGGGGAGAGGAAGGGGTAGAAAGGGAGGAGTGGGAAATAAAGTGAATGCAGAAAGATAGGAAATGGAGGGGAAGGAAGAAGAGGCTATACGATCAGTTAACGAGAGAAAGAGGTTGATGAAAAGAGAGAGTAAAAGAGACGGTAAGAAGAGTTAATTAGAAGCGGAAAGAGCATGTAGAACGAGATGAGTGGAGGGGAGAGTGAATTAGGAAACAAATGGAGATTAAAGATTAAGGTGGGAGAGAAGAGAAGAAAAAATGAGGAAGAAGAGGGTATATTAAAAAAAAAAGTGAAAGAAGGGAGGCAAATGAAAGTAAAAATGTAGAAAACGAGGGACTGAAAGATAAAAAATACAGAGAAACGTGATGTGAAAATGGGATTATTGAAAAAAGAAACAATATTGACGATTGGCGGAGAGAAAAAGAGAGAGAAGAGAGAAAATAAACGGAGAAGAGGAGCGGTGGAAAGGAATATGAAAAATTGGGAGAGAGGAAGGATGTGGTAGGGAAATGACAGGCTGGGGCGTTAGCATGACAGTATGACACACTTACCGCACGAGTGTGTGATAGGAGGTATTAGTACACGTCGTATGCACTTTCCAGATATTTATGGCGAAGAACGTAATGGCTAAATTTAGACCTCTCTCGCCGCACGTTCGAACAGAAGTCGCGAAGACGCACACGCACACAAGCAGGGATCTTTTCCCCTTCAGGAGGAAATATTTCCTAGAATAACTTCCATTTCTCACTTGAACGAGACCGCAGAACGGGTCGCCCTGCTTCCCCCTCTGTTTAGTGTGACAATTTCTAAACAATTTACAGAAAGGAAATTGGTGTTTGTACAACTACACTGAGCGTAGGGCCTCACACTCTCTCAGGGTGTCTTACAGGCGACGCTCTCATGACCCTTCCGCCGACCTCACTCATGACTGTCATGGGAAACGAATCAGGAAAGAAGTGCAGTAAAGAAAAGAAAAAAATAGAAAAAGAAAAGAGTCGAGTTTTCAGGTGTTTCTTTTTCACTATCTTTCGTTTGTTTCTTTTATCTTTTTCTTTCCTTTTTTTAGCCTTTCGCTCACGTTTACTTTTATTCGCAGTCTCTTTTTTTCGCAGTGGAAATTCTAGTTCTGTTTCTCTCAGTTTCCAGTATTTTTCTTTTCGTTTTCCATGACTATTTGTTTTTCCTTTGCTTCTATTTCTGTGTATTCTCATTTTCCCTCTTCCTCTTTTTTTTCTTATTCTTGGTCTCTCATTCTGTCATCCTTTTCCTCCTATTCTTCCTCCCAGTTCTTCTGCCTTCTCATCTCCATCATCTTTGTCATTATTATTAACATTATTATTATCATTATTTTTGGTATTATCATTATTATAATTATTGTTATTGTTGTTATTAAAGTTGTTGTTGTTGTTGTTGTTATTATTATTTTATTATCTTTATCATTATCATCCTTATCAGTATCAATCATTATCCTTAT
>NC_091574.1:34491875-34494375 GCF_042767895.1 Penaeus vannamei | reverse complement strand
TTATCATTATTATTATTATTATCATTATTATTATTATTATCATTATTATTATTATTATCATTCTTAATGATACTATTATTACTATTACTATTTCTACTACTACAAGAACTACAATTACTTCTGCTGCTACTACTACTACTACTTCAACTACTATTACTTCTACTATTGTTATGATTATTAATATTATTGCTGTTGTTGTTTTTGTTATTGTTGTAATAATGATAATCATTATTGTTGATATTACTATCATCTTCATTATCGTCATCATCACCATCACCACCACCATGATCATGATCATCATCACCACCACCATCATCATGATCACCACCACCACCACTATCATCATGATCACCACCACCACCATCATTATGATCATCATCACCACCACCACCACCATCACCACCACCACTAATTACCACCACCACCACCACCATCACCACCACTACCACCTTCACCACCATCATGAATACAAATCTTGTGTTGTTGACATATCTTTTTAATTTTTTTTTTACTCGTCCTATCTCGTCTCGTCTCTTGGCCTCCTGATCGAGCCCGGCGCGGTGCCCCGGCGCGGCTTCCTGCGTAATCGCCTCCGTCAGTACCGCCGCCCGTCTTTAGCGAGTCCTTGAGAAGTGTTGTCTCAGCTCCGGTTCCGACGCCCGGGTGGTCCTGCCGCGGTTGTACGAGGGCGTGGGGGAGTTGGAGGAGTTGGGGGGGGGGAAGGCGGGGAGGGGGGGAGGGGGGTAGTCACTCGAGCATGACCGGGAAGGGGTACGGAGGGAGGGAGAGAGGAAGGAGGGAGGGTGGGAGGGTGGGGTGGGGGGGTTAAGGGTATTTTCATGCTATCTCTTCGTGACATTGTTCGCTCCTGGCGGCTCCTAGGACTTGGCCCGGCTCTTCGGTCGTTTTGCCCTCTCTCTTTCTCATTCTCTCTCTCTCTCTCTCTCTCTCTCTCTCTCTCTCTCTCTCTCTCTCTCTCTCTCTCTCTCTCTCTCTCTCTCTCTCTCTCTCTCTCTCCCTCTCTCTCCTCTCTCTCTCTCTCTCTCCTCTCTCCTCTCTCTCTCCTCTCTCTCTCTCTCTCTCCTCTCTCCTCTCTCTCTCTCTCCTCTCTCTCTCTCTCTCTCTCTCTCTCTCACTCTCACTCTCTCTCGCTCTCTGTTTTACCTTCGAAATTCGAACTTCCATTCCAATGTTCCGCATTTATTCCCTCTCTCCGACGTCCCGCCTTTGTCCCAATCCGCCGTCTCTGCCTCTTATCATCTTCATCAATTCGTCCTCTCCAGAATGCGGTCGGGGCGGCCTAATCCCCCCCCCCCCCCCGGTGCTCCTCCGCCTCATTAGCGTGCATAGCGGGGAGGTGTTAATGCGGCGGAGACAAGCTCGTGTTGTGTTTATATTTTCATTTTTTTTGTCGTTTTTATTTTGGGTTTTGGGTTTGGTGATGGTTGTTTGGTTTTGTTGCCCATTTTTTTGTTTTCTCCGTGTTTTTTTTTTTCTTGTTGGGTTTTGATTACGCCTTCGACATCAAGAAAGGTCAGAGGTCAGAGGATAAGCCATAACGTCCTCCATTCCTAGCCTTTCTCTGCCGACCTCCCATCCACCGTTATCGGGATAAGCTCTGCCATCCTTCACTCGTTCTCCCTCCCTTCTTATCCACCTTCCTAAAGGGCATCTGATGGCGCCTGCTGCACTTTGCTGACTCATGCTCTCTCGCCCTCTTCCCTTCCCCTCCCCTACCTCACCCACGCCCATCCCCACGACACCCCACGCCCACCCCCACGTCACCCCACGCCCACCCCCACGACACTATACGCCCGGCCGCCCACACCCACGACACCCCACGCCCACCCCCACGTCACCATACGCCCGGCCGCCCACCCGCCCACCCCCACGTCACCATACGCTCGGCCGCCCACCCGCCCGCCTGCCTCGGGATTCCCGGCGGAGCGGACCACATGGCGGGAGGGAAAAGCTCGCCCTCTACATGGCCTCCGACGCGCCCGCGTGCCTTCGCCCTCGAGACCTTTCGCGTCGCCAGGGGATGCCGTCACTTGATCAGTCCTGACCAAAGATGGCTCTCCACTGCTTTTTTTCTTTTCTTTTCTCTTTTGTGATATGTCATTCAGCGTTTTGTAAAGACCTTTCGAACCAGTCATGCCGAGCGCTTGGGGTTATTCACGTCAACGAGAGTACAATTCGTTATGAATGAACGTGGTGCGCGTCTGCTTCCGTCACTCAGCTCGCCCATTACTCCAAAATGCCTCTGAAGACAGACGGATCCGGAAGATGGATCGGCGTTCGCGTAAGGTTGCGTTGAAGACAGACGAATCCGGAAGATGGATCGGCGTTCGCGTAAGGTTGCGTTGAAGACAGACGAATCCGGAAGATGGATCGGCGTTCGCGTAAGGTTGCGTTGAAGACAGACGAATCCGGAAGATGGATCGGCGTTCGCGTAAGGTTGCGTTGACAGCGACCGTCTTCGAGGAGCCTAAACATGGGT
>NC_091574.1:34479375-34481875 GCF_042767895.1 Penaeus vannamei | reverse complement strand
GGCCATTCACTCTTTTTTTGGATAAACTTTATGCATTGCAAATATTACCTTTTGTAATTCACAGCGGCAATTTAGCAAAGTGCTTTTCAATTGCAATATTCTGTTCCTGTTTGCTCCTGTCAGCGCCGCGGTCTGCTCTGCCGGGGTCGTGTTTTGGTCGCCGAAGTCTTCTGTGGACAGTGCTCGCAGTTCTGCCATTATGGTTTCACACGCCGCCTTGTTCAGAGAGTGCTTTAGATATTTAAAAGAATGTTATCTGTCTTATGTTTAAAATTTATCTGTTAAAAATGTTAAAAAGTTATCTGTCTGTAGTCATTGGTCTACTTGGATGAACGAATTTTTAAAAAATGCATGAGATAACTTGGTACGTTAAGTATTGCATCGCTAAAGCTTGTATCGCTAAACCATCCGAGAAAATACGCATTGTATACAAAGAACAATAAGTAAACAGCCACGAATTAAGAGGAAAGCATCGTTCTCCTTATGTCTAAGGTGTTAATTTAGACGCAGACATATATTTAGGGCGCGTCCCCACCAGTGACACGTTGCTTGGAGACAAATTGCAAACATTGTGGGAGACACAATAGGAAACATGCGGGCACAAATCTCCTGATATGTATGGGGACATATCTGTTACAATGTGTTGAGACATGTCGGCAATAAGAGTCGACCCGGTGAAACTGTCCGCGCCATGTTGGTCTGTTGGTCGGTGGGAGGTCTCTGACGTCGCCTCGTCCACGCCAGGATTGCTAACACGTCGCCCAACAAATCCGCACCAACATGTCTGCGACGATGTTCCTCTCAACGACTTGACGACTTGTTACCCAACCTGTCAGTCTTGATGTTCCCACCGCGTTTTATCGTTTTGTCACCGGTGTGGACGCGCCCGGGGACCCACCGCGACGGAACTGGAATCGGTAAAGAGGTCATGCTTTACGCTGGTCATCCTGCTGGGACCCGGATGTCACAGGCTGGGTGTTTTGTTGACGTAACCGCCTTGGGAGTCGGTCTGTCACGCTTGATGTCATGGTAGGCGGGAATGGGGGGAGGAGGGGAAGAAGTGGAGGAGGAGAAAAATTGTCTTGGTATTAATGAAGATATTGATGATGTTGGTGTTGATGATGATGACGACGATGAGGAAAATAGAGGAGAAGTAGAAGAGAAGTATAGGGAGACCCAGAAGAAATAAAGAAAGTATCAGAACTGAGAAAAGACAAACATCAAATCGAAGATTTTTTTTAAATCGCATATAAAGAAACGAAGAAAAAAATTCAAAGACGGAGGAGGAGAATAAATAATACTCGGAATGGAGGAGCAGGGGGGGGGGGGGTATGGAGCCCAAGGCGTGGTGATAGATCGGTCCAGGAAGTAAAGTAAAGCAAGAAAGGAGAGGCAGGGAAGGGCGGAGGCAAGAAATGAGAGGCGAGGAAAGATGGAGGCCATTTTCCATTTGGCGTAAATTTTTGTGAACGGTTTTTGAGAGCGGTCTTAAATATTGCTGTGAAGTATTCTTGTAACCGAGCATTTCTCTCGCGCTTTTTGAAATCTTGAATTATGAAACGGAAACTGTAATGGTGAGGGAAAGAAAGAATTGAGTACATAGATGAAATAGGAAATTATCAAGCAGATGAACACAAAACATTCCTTACCATCATCATTTTACTACTATTACTACTACTGCTATTACTTCTACTACTAGTACTACTACTAGTACTACTACTATTACTACTACTACTACTACTACTGCTACTACTTCTGCTATTACTTCTACTACTACTACTACTACTACTACTACTACTACTATTGCTACTACTACTACTTTTACTTCAGCTTCTGCTGCAACCACTACCATAATACTGCGACTACTACTGCCACTAATGGTGGTAAAAATGATAGAAATAAATGTACTATATTCAATCACAAATTAAATAAACTATTTTGTATTTTTTAAAAGATTTCTCTTTATCATTGTGAAGGAAGGCGCGCCACGGAGAAACAAGCAATAGGTACAGCGAATGTGAAGAGAAGGTGCTTTGTGAAAACATCATTAGCCTTTCATTTTCTACTGTATTTTGGGGGGTTCCTCTCATTGTTGCTGACTGGATGCAAAGGTCATGTCATTTGCCGGTCGGTAATGATGTGTTTGCCCTTATTAGGGCATTGTTTACTTATCAGGAAGGCCTTTGTTTACTCATTAGCATGTTTGCCTCTTGTTGTTCGCTCTGCTGTTGTATTTTAGCTTCCAGCGAGTGTTTGTTGTCTCCTGCGTGTGGGCTGTGCAGGGCGGGCGTGGAATTTATTTAGGCAGGCAAGCAGACAGACGGACAGACAGGCAGTTTGGCAGGCAGGTAGACAGACAAGCAAGCAGGCAGACAGACAGACAGGCAGTTAGGAAGGCAGACAGACAGACAGGCAGTTTGGCAGGCAGACAAACAGACAGACAGGCAGGCAGACAGACAGGCAAGCAGAAAGACAGACAGGCAAGCAGAAAGACAGACTG
>NC_091574.1:34459375-34464375 GCF_042767895.1 Penaeus vannamei | reverse complement strand
CCTTATAACGATAAGGAAACCGTCGACATAGTTTCAGAGGACGTGTGTCGAAACCATGATGATCCGACATCCCCTCGAGTTTTCACTTTGGGATTAGGGAGATATTTTCTAACATGGCAGCTCTATTGAGGACAAATATTTGCTTAGAGGTTGCTCTATTTATCTTGGCTGACGGACAGGTAGGTGGTATTTCTCTTTGACTTCTTTGTCATCCCTTCTCCGAACCTTTTTCTTGTTGATCATATTCTTTTTTTTTCGTAATTAATTTTCTTCTTTCATTTCTCCTCGTTTCTTTCCTTTCTAGTCCCTCTGCCTCTTTTCGTTATCTTGTTTTATCCTTTCATTCGTCATATTTTCTCGCCAACTACAACTACACGTACATACATTTAATTATAATGGCGGTAAATAAGCAATGAATATATGAATAAATAAAAACAAAGAACATTAAATAGGTAAATAGATAAAGTATAGATAAGTAGACAATGCAGACATACAAACATATGTATTCATCCACTCACCAGACGTCCAAAAACTGTCCCAGCGAACAGCCTTGCTATCATTGTCTCCTGCCACGGGTGCCGGTGTCCGTAATGCCATGCGAGGGCCAGAGCCACCATACACGTCACTTAGTCGTCCGGAGTGGCGAGTGCAGGTCGTTGCAGCGGGGGCGGTAGTGCTAGTCGTCCTCGTTACTGTGCTGGGATGACTCTCAAGGCTGGTTTGTAATGGAGGAATGTAACAGTTAGTGATACGTTCAGGGCTCTTGGTGCGGGTGTGCGAAGGTCATCTTGAGGAAAGACGTGCTCATGGAGGAGGTCGACGCCCCACAGCCGGGGTGGTTGCTGATTCTGATCGAAGACCCGAGTGATACTGACGAAGGCGACGACGAGTTTGGTCAGGTAGTTGTGGTCTTGCGTTTCGTTTTTCCTTTCTCGGTTATTTAAGGTTATTTAGTATTAAAAGAATAATATTCTTTATAATCGTGAACACTGCAAATGTCAGTTTACAGTTTACACGAGCGATTCCTCCTCCCGGGAATTCAGAACATACATCTGCTTTCTGAGCATCTCCGTCTATTTGCAGAGATGTCCATAGTCAGGCCCGTCTACCTTTAGGGACACAGCGACATGCATTCCAGCTCTCCCCAGCTCTCCTGCCGCCGAAGGCAATAACGCCAGTCGCCCCTGCGCCCTGTCCTCGGCAAGGCCCGCCCTGGAGCCGCCCGTTGTTATCATGCCGGATCTCGCTGAGGCACCTTGTGTGCATGGCTTCCTCATCTCGACAGGCCGTGTGGGGGGCGCAGGGGACCCCCCTCGCGACCTCCCACCCCTCCCTCACCCCTGCACCTGCCTCCTCCCCCACGACCTCCTACCCCTCCCTCACCCCTGCACCTGCCTCCTCCCCCACGACCCCTACCCTCCTCACCCCTGGACCTGCCTCCTCCCACGACCTACCCCTCCCTCACCCCTGCACCTGCCTCCCTCCCTCCCCACGACCCCCTACCCCTCCCTCACCCCTGGACCTGCCTCCTCCCCCACGACCCCCACTCCCTCCCCCCTCACCCCTGCACCTGCCTCCTCCCCACGACCCCCTACCCTCCCTCACCCCTGACCTGCCTCCTCCCCCACGACCTCCTACCTCCTCACTCCCTGCACCTGCCCCTCCCCCACGACCCCCTACCCCCTCCCTCACCCCTGGACCTGCCTCCTCCCCCACGACCTCCTACCCCTCCCTCACCCCTGCACCTGCCTCCTCCCCCACGCCCTCCCGCCTGTCACCTGTCTCGCCCCGAATTTCGTTGTCCGATTGTGTCGCTTGTATTTTCACATGTTCTCTCTGAGGTATTTGTTGATTAAAATAGATATACATGCATACATACATGCATACAACCATCCATCCATCCAACCGTACAGACAGACATACATATACAAACATACACACATACAAACATACATACATACATATATACAAACATACGTACATACATACATACATACATACATACATACATACATACATACAAACATACATACATACATACATACAAACATACAAACATACAAACATACATACATACAAACATACATACAAACATACATACAGACATACATACAAACATACGTACATACATACATAGACATAGATATATAGATATAGAGATGAAATATATATATGAATAAACATGAAACACAATAAAATGAAATGAAAATAATGACTAGAAGCTTCGATGAGGTAAACTCCACGATGAGACGAGAGTTTAGACGTGTAATAAACCAAACGGGAATCTGTTTTACTCCCAGGATATCCTCAGCCCCGGTTCATAAGGGTCACTATGCACACACTAATTAAACCGCGCCTATTCGAATGCGGATATCATTAACGCGCCGGATAGAGGGCTTCAATCGGCCTGGAGGACACACTCGTCTCCCGGAATTTATAAATAATGAATGGGAAATATTGCGTGAAAAATGGCCGTGCCTTTTTTTCATTAATCATGGGAGCAGATTACGTGTGTTGGATTTTAATATTTTGTTGGATGTTGTGTTTTGTTTGTATGTGCGTCTGGCGGTGTTCGGTTCTCAGGTACTGGAAATATTAAAAGTGGTTTGATGGATTGCTATCATCAATATTATCATTGTGATTTGTATTTTTGTTTTACGGTGTCAAGAGCATCAGCAGTTGTTGTCTATCTTTGATTTGCATTAAAGATTATTTGTTTACGTCTTTCTTTTCTGTAACAACTACACTGAATATTGCCAATATCATTATCATGATATTGTTGACGTCAAGCGGCATTCAGGGAGTTCAGGTATGATTAAGAGATAACATGAACTGAAATAACACCTGGTGAGCAAAATGCCTACCTTTTATTTTTGAAAGTTTCAGTTTAACCGATTTTATCTCTTGTGAATATGAACTAGACCAATATCACATATGATAACCTTGAACTTTCAGTTTGTTAGTGTGCTTTTTTGTTGTTGTTGTTGTTGTTGAGTGTATGGCATGATTTGTTATGAAAAGAGAGGGTTCCATATGAATGTTGAGAAAGATGTGTCATTTCTGACCTGCGTCTGAAATTCTTATCTGTCTGAATAGTGATATGTATGCTGTCTACATGAAATGTATTGTACACGTTTCTTCTTCCATATATGTATACTCACACACACATACATACATATATATATATATATATATATATATATATATATATATATATATATATATATATATATATATATGTGTGTGTGTGTGTGTGTGTGTGTGTGTGTGTGTGTGTGTATTTATATTTATATTTATATATGTATATAGATAGATATATAGATAGATTCAAAATGTGTATGTATGTATATATATTTTTATGTACATCTGTCTATCTATCTATCTATCTATCTATCTATCTATCTATCTATCTATCTATCTATCTATCTATCTATCTATCTATCTATCTATATATATATATATATATATATATATATATATATATATATATATATATGTTTGCATGTATGTATGTATGCCTGTATATATTTAAAATGTATAGATAGATAAATTGATAGATCCGTAAATGAATCGATAAAATGATGATAACATCTGCAGTAGATTAATAAAGCCCCGAACTTTTCCAGAGGACGCGCCGTGCAGCCCTAACGCGTGGTGTATCTGGCCACTTAACGTTATTACTACAGTGTCTGATTGTCAGGCCCAATTTAGCGGAAGCAGATGAAAGGGAATGCCGCTTGCCGTGGGTGTGTTTTGGAGGGGGAGGGGAAGGGGTGGGGCAAAGTGGAGGAAGTGGAAGGTGTTGGAGGGAGGTGGGAGTGGTGGAAAGAGGTAGAGGTTGTGGAAAGGGGTGGGACGAAGTGGAGGAAGTGGAAGGTGTTGGAGGGAGGTGGAGGTGTTGGGAGGTAGAGGTGATGGAAAGGGGTGGGACGAAGTGGAAGGTGTGGAGGGAGGTGGAGTAGGTGGTGGTGTAGAAGGAGGTGGAAAGTGCAGGGGGAGAGGAGGAAAGGAGTGAGCACGAGGAGGTGGAAGCGTAGGAGGTGGTGTTGGTGGTGGAAGGGTGAAGAGAGAGAGAGTAAAGAATGTGAGGAAATGGAACTGAAAGAGGAGCTTGAAGATGGAGGAGAAAAAGGAAGGTAGAGGGAGAAGGAGAAGGATGGAGAGGGAGAGGGAGAAAGAGAGTGAAGAGGAGAGGGAGGAGAAGGAGGAAGAAAAAGAATAGAAGTAGCAGTGTCAGTGGTAATAGAAGTAGGAGTGTTACATGTATATGTGCTTGTGCATGTATGTATGTATGTATTTGTATTCCACACCATCTTGTAGGCCGCTTCACAATTAGACATACGTGAGAAAAATCCCGGTCACAGCCTATGACGTCATGCCACGGGGCGGGCGCGGAGGCAAGTAACCTGAGGTGGGACTTGATATGTGCGGCGAGGATGCGGTGATTAGCATGAGCCTCGCGTACGGGAGACGGTGCAAGGCCCTCTCCTTTGCCGTGTATTTTGCAGGCTTTGTGCAGGTGTTATAACGGTTTGGGCTCAGCGGACGTGGAAGGGAGAGGGAAAAAAAGAAAATATAGGAGTACGGTTTGCATAGAGATCGAAAGTTAGTGTGGATAGAAAGCGAGATTAGTCTATTTTTATGTGAGTCGACAGCCCTCTTCATGGTAACCCCGGCAGGACGTTCACCCTCGGGCGGGGGCGCGAGGGAGGTCCTGTAATGAATGTGATATCCTCTCTCAAAGCCTCCGTCGCCCGCCCTCCTCCCTCCGCCATTTCGCTGTCACTCAAGCCTTCCTTCGGGCGTGAGCTAATAGCGAAGAGAGTCTCCGCGGAGGCCTATCCTCTGCCCACGCCGCCCTTCCCTCACTTCACCTTCCGCCCTCGTGCTCCTCCCATGGCGCCATGACCTCGCCGTGCCGGTTCGCTTTTTAACAACGAGCTGGAAAGGATAACACAGTTTTATAATAATTCATTTGAGTGAAGAGAGAATATTCTTAA
>NC_091574.1:34431875-34446875 GCF_042767895.1 Penaeus vannamei | reverse complement strand
TATCGACGGTCGGTGGGGCTGTCCAGGAGGAGGAGGGATCGGGTCGCGAAGGCGGGGTGTGCGAATGGCGGGATTGCTTTTAGCGAACGCCTTCTCCACGATTGCTTTGTGTCTAATTGATGGAATGGCTGAGAATAAGACAGTGATAGTAAAGGATAATCGGTAGTCTGGCCTTCAGCATTTTCTCTGTTCTGATTACTGTTACTGTTACATGTTTTTACTGTATAATTATCTCATTTGTGGGCTTATAGTTATAATGATCACATAAATATATTAATACAAAATATGTAATGATAATTGGCCGTTGTTATGATGACACATGATAATGGTAATGCATGATAACAGCAATAATGTTTGAATGATAGTCATATGGTGGCAACAATAATGATGATGATGATGATGATGATGATAATGATAATAATAACAACAACAACAATAGTAATGATAATAATAGTAATAACAACAACAACAAAAACAATAATAATAGCAATAATAACAATAATAACAACAAAAAAAACAATAATATTAATGACAATGATAATGATAATAGTATAATGATAATATTGATAATGATGATAATATTAATCATGATAATGATAATGATAATAACAATAACTGTAATAATAGTAATTATAACTATAATAATAGCAATAATAACTATAATAATAGTAATAACAATAATGATAATGATAATATCAATAGAAATGATAGTAATGATAATAATAAAAAATAATAAATAACAACAGCAACAACAATTAGAGTAATAGTAATTGTAACAACACCATAAGTATACAATAGGCAACAAACAACATCAGGGTAAGTAGCAATAACGTGTACAACCTTAACAGTAATGAAAATACTTCTATTTCTGCTGACAGTAATGATATTAGTAATGAAAATCATATTTATTATGAGGATAATGATGATGATAACGATAATAATAATGACAGTCACGGTGACAATGACAATTGTTCTGATACTGATCCTACTACTACTGCTACTAATTCTACTTTTTAGTTGCTGCTGCTACAACAACAACAACAACAACTACTACTACTACTACTACTACTACTACTACTACTACTACTACTACTACTACTATTTTGGTACTACTACTACTAACACTACTTATTTTGTTGTTAATACTACTACTTTTGCTACAACGACTACTACTAATTTTGGTACTACTTCTACTTCTTCTTCTTCTTCTTCTTCTTCTTCTTCTTCTTCTTCTTCGTCTTCTTCTTCTTCTTCTTCTTCTTCTTCTTCTTCTTCTTCTTCTTCTTCTTCGTCTTCGTCTTCGTCTTCGTCTTCGTCTTCGTCTTCTTCTTGTACTGCTACTACCTACTGCTACTACTGCTGCTACTGCTGCTGCTTTTGTTACTACTACAACTGCTGCTGCTGCTGTTAGGCCTACTGACAATGATAAGAATTGATAAAATGATAATGATAGTGATAAATGAAACTAGTAATAATGATAACAACAATAACAGTTATAATAATAACAAAAACGACATTAATTTTGATATATTTTCTTCCATTCAACTTTTTTTTGTTTAATGATAATTGTTTTATTATCACATAGCCAATTATGATTGTCCTTTGCAAGTTATAGAGGGCAATTATCACTGTAATGATAAAATGATAATGATGCTAATAATAAGAGTAATGACGATAGCATTATGAATGCTAATGATAGCAGTACCGTAACAATGTTAAATATAATGGTAATAGCAATGGAAATACAGTCACCAACAATAGTAATTATAAGAATAACACGATTATCATAAAGAAGTCAAATATGATATTAGAGACTATTTTCATGATGACATCAATGATATTAATAATGACAACAACAACAACAACAACAGGAGCGCCAACGTCAACAAAAACAATTTTGAGAGAAACTGAGCAAGAGTAAAAAGGTGAATAATGATGATATAAAAAGTACCAACCATAGCTCCAATTGATAAAGGCAATATTTGACATGGGTTGACGATAATGACAGTGACAGGAAATTGTGATATCAGTATTTAAATGTATTAATGAAATATATTACAGAAGAGTACATGGGAGGGTACAGGAAGTGTAAGTACAACAGCGAACATAGATTGGATTTCTTTACTCCATGGCTATTGTATGTGTGTGAGTGATGAAGACCGTAATGTAGTGAAGATGAATGCTTATTTTTAAAATGATAAAGGAAGACAGAGACACACGAAAGATAGGGCGTCCGCAGTTCAAATTGTATTAGAAATGGCCATTTTAGGCGTTCGCAGTTCAGATTGTATTAGAAATGGCCATTTTATAAAACCCAATAAGGGACTTTCTTGCAGAAGCAACCGACGATTTTCACATGAAAAAATGGAGGCATGGAGGGAGCGTATCGCGTGAATTGCAAACGGAGAGCTGGAGGTTCCCACGAAATTCTCGCTCCCACACTCCGCCCGAGGGAGTCCCGCCGGAACGATAAAGCCCAACCTCGGCTGGACTTCTTGCTCTTGGTGTTCTTGCGTAACAGACAGACGGCGGGATGCGTAGGGCAGCGAGAGGAAGTGGCGGGTGTCGTTAGGTTCCCCGGTAGGCCTAAGCACCGCGATTGCCACTTGTGACCCGTAGATGACCGTCCTGTAAAATGGGAGGTCGTTTTGTTTAGCGAGTCATGCGGGATCGTTGCGGATTTTTGACGGACTTGAGGGGGAGCGAGACGTGCAGATTTTGTTTGCTTTTTGGGTCTGTTTGTGAGTTGTATGGGATGGAAACGAGGGCTAAAGGGGGATCAGAGCAATGTGTGGCCTTGGTTATTCTTTTCCTCGGTGGAATTATCTCTTCTTGTCTGCCATCCTCTTCCCTTGCGCTTATCTTATCCTCTTCTAAACCTTCAAGTGGTTTGGTTCTTGGTTGTTTTCTTTTTTTCCTTCTAATATTATCTTTCTCGAAGGGTTACCTTCTGCTTACCCGTCTATTTCCTCTTATCTCCCCTCCTGGTGCAGCGTTACCCTCCACTTCCTTACTCCCAGTCCCCTTGTGCAACCCTTCCGACCCCCACTCCACACAACTCCTCTTTTTTCCCCACAACTCTTTTCCCACTCCCATAAATCCCCATCTCTCGCCTGGCGGTCGCCCCATCTTTCTCGCCCATCCTGAAGGGGTCTGCGCTCTCCCTCTGGCCCTCAGAGAGCTCCCCCGCCTCGGCCTCCTGGGTGGGTGTCAGGCCGCAGTGCCGTTCTGGTCCCTGCTCGGATGACATTTATCACCGGCGGCTGTGAAGTGCATACGGTAACACTCGTTCGGCTACAAGTGTTGCCAGATGACGATTCGCGTGAGGTGGGTGTTGATGAGGCGGCATGGGGGAAGAGAATGAGGGTGAGGTTCGAGTGGGGCGAGGAGGGACAGATAAACAGACTGGCATGACAGTTAAATATATGTTGTTGGGGTGAAGGAGAGGAGGTTAGACAAACAGGCACACACACAAATACGCAGCCACAGGTACGTAGGGGGAGATAGTGATCCAGACGTTTTGCGTCCGACGAAAGTTGGGAGAGAGAGAGAGAGAGAGAGAGAGAGAGAGAGAGAGAGAGAGAGAGAGAGAGAGAGAGAGAGAGAGAGAGAGAGAGAGAGAGAGAGAGAGAGATATGGCACCAATGAATACTGGGGACGGAGATATGGCACCAATGAATACTGGGGACGGAAAAAAGAAAGAAACAGTTTGCTACAGCGAATATTGGAGAGAGAGAGAGAGAGAGAGAGAGAGAGAGAGAGAGAGAGAGAGAGAGAGAGAGAGAGAGAGAGAGAGAGAGAGAGAGAGAGAGAGAGAGAGAGAGAGAGAGAGAATGAGGAGTGAGAGAGGGGAGCGTGGGACGGAGGACCTGAGTGCGTTTACCTAACAGGAAATGTCTCGGTGGCCGCGTGCACGACGACAGCGTTGGCCGCCCTCCCTTCGGCTTTCCGCGCCTCCCTCTCTCCCTGGTTCCTCCCTGGTTCCTCCCTGGTTCCTCCCTGGTTCCTCAACGCGCCGTCACTCAGAATTCTAAGATCCCACGTTCGCGTCAAATTGTTGTTCGACTAAGAAATGTAAATATTTTTATTTTTTTTATTTCTTCTTCTTATTATTATTATTTTTTTTTAGTTTGTTGAAATAATTTCGCTTTGAGATTGCGAGATGTCGGGATGCCTCCTTGACTTTGCAGTTCGCTCACATCCTGACGCGGAAGTCCCCCGGGATCTGGAGGTGGTTCTTTTCCTGGATGCCTCTCTGCCGGGTTGTGAAGCAATGGTTGTGATTAGCTTTCTACGTGGGCCTTCTCTCAGTTTGGCCTTGCGCTTATTTTCCTATTTTCTAGACAAAAAGCTCCTATTTTCTAGACAAAAAGCTTCTAGAAAGACAACGAAGTCAGGTTTTTCATTATATTTTTATTCATTTTTTTAGCGTAATAGTATGTAATGATAGTTTTAAGGGAATGTTTTACTTGTGATTGTGTGATAGTGGATTGATATAGAGTTGTTAAGACGTATTATATGGCGCGCTGCATCTTCCTTTCAGTTTGTCGTTTTAATGTACTGTAAGTTTCAAGCGCTGGAGGAAGGGCCAAGTGATCTCATGAATGACAGGCAGAGCATTCTACCTGTTCCTCCCTGAGGCCCCGCTTACCACAGCCTCGCATCATCACTGTGGCGCTGACTGATTACATCTCCTGCGACCTTAATTTTGGCTGACAGGAGACCTTTCCATCTGGACGACATGACTTGCACTTTTCCATTTTCTCGAATATGGGACGTGGTTATGCGTGTGCTGCGGAGTTATCCTGAACTATACGTTATTTTTTTCCTATTGGCGTGCGTGCCGTGCGTTTAGGATAATGCTGTAATGTTTTCTGAACACTGAACAAGCTGTGAGTAGATGACTGCAGTATAAGCATGGTTTTGCAACATGTAAAAGGTCTTCATGGCCGTGAACAGGGGAAACGTCATGCATGATGCAGTCGTTTCATGCACGCATCGAGCAGCCTGAGTTTGCTTCAAAGAACCCGATCACGAATGAAAGAACGGATTATGAAAATGGACTTCATTTATTTGAGAAGGAATGCACGGTAATGCCGATCATGTTTAGATGGCAGTTGTAGGAAATGGACTAGGTCGACGTTTTCGTTTATTTACCTTTATATTATTTGACTTTGCCAGTAGGTATCGAGCAAGGCAGTAGTTGACCAAGGTGTCGGTTCAGCCTGAGGTCGAGACACCTGGGTGTTTAGTAGCTATGATTGTGCCAGCATGAATAAGCATAGTTGTACATGCCTCAAGTTGTGTGGTTAAAGAAACATGACGACGCCTAGTTATGAATCTGTGAAAGAAACATGTTAATATGAGGGGCATGTTAACAGTTAACGAATTACGAGCTATAATTGCAGCAAAGACATGGCCACTAACGACCCATAGGATGAATTGGTGTTTCCTAAAAAGATGCTGTTCTGTGGAGAGCATCAGGGGACAGGAGACAAGGTACCAGGCCCAGCACCCCTCGTCCCCCTCACCCCCCCTTTCCTCTGGTCTCTCTTCCCCACTGTACAGATTAAACCAGCCCCCCCCTCCCCCCACACACACTCACGAGTTTATCTTCTGAGGAATTTGCGAATGTTACGGTAGGTAACAGAGCGACCTTGCCTTTCCCTCTTTTGACCTATTTACAAATATACATCGTAGGCGAGTCGAGGGAGGGGGAGGCGAGGTAGGAGGTAACATGGGTGGGGCGGGGGGCGAGAGGTAGGTAACATGGGGAGGAGAGGTGGGAGGGGAACTCGGAGAGAGGCGAGAGGGGGTTGGGAACATGCGATGGGTAAATGGGTAAGTGAAGAGGAATGGGACGGGGGGTGGGGAGGGGGGGGAGGGTGAACGCTTGGATTTGCTTACCGCCAGGTTGCGTTGGAAGGTAACGCTATACGAGTACCTGGGTTAATGTTACGTGTGAGCGCCGTGTTTTGCTAAAGGCGCTGATAACCTTTTTTTTTTCTTGTGGTTTATTGTTGTTTCTGTTATTACGATTATTTCTTGAAACAGAATGGCGCCATGGGCAGTAAATGCTATGAGTCATGTTGTAAGTCATTGTAGTTTCACAAAAGGGAATGAAATATATAATGCAACGAAGCCATTAAGATTTTATGGTTATTAATACCAAATGGAGGTGCGCAGTCATGTGGAAAATATAAAACCATGTGCGGATCTTTGAAATATAATCAAGTCATATGCCTTTGATAACTGAGTGCATAGATGTTAAGCTATAGTGTCCACGGAAGAGTATTTTGTGATCGACCTTCCAATGAGGGTTTTATCTGTGATGGATCGAAAATCTGTCTGATCGGAGGAGATATTCCGTCGTCACTTGTCTCTCCATCACCCTTAGTTACCCTTAGTTATCATGTGCTTTTGGTTGGTCTTCCCCTTCCAGAGGGAGAGGGAAGGAGGGAGAGGAGGAGGGAAAGGGAGGAGGAGGGAGAGAGAGAGAGGGATAGGGAGAGAGAGAGGGAGGGATAGGGAGAGAGAAAGAGGGAGGGAGAGAGGAAGAGGGAGGGAGAGAGGAAGAGGGAGGGAGGGAGGGAGAGGGAGAGGGAGGGAAAGGAATGGAGAGGAAGGGAGAGAAAGGGAGAGAGAGAGAGAGAGAGAGAGAGAAATGGAGAGAAATAGAGAGAGAGAAAGAGAGTGAGAAGGAGGAAGAGAGAAATGAGAAAGAACAAATAAACAGAGAGAGAGAGAGAGAGAGAGAGAGAGAGAGAGAGAGAGAGAGAGAGAGAGAGAGAGAGAGAGAGAGAGAGAGAGAGAGAGAGAGAGAGAGAGGGAGAGAGAGAGAGAGAGAGAGAGAGAGAGAGAAAGGATGGAAGGAGGGAGAGGACTGTGAGAAAGAGAGAGAGAATAATTTTCTTCCTCTTGGGACGTACCTGAAATCTTGCCGTGGTGCAGATTTTCCGAAAAAAAAAATGTTGCTTATCAAATTGTAAATTGGTCTCTGCAAACCGACCGAGCTGGAGGCAGGCAACGGCGATGAAAGTTATGATAATTGTTCTCCGCATCGGATCCGCATATCGATTTCTCCGAGAGATTGGATTCCTTTACAGGGATTCTTGATTAGAAGAGAAAATTGTACGAATGCGTGTGTGGTTGTTACGTCTCGTTTTTTGGATTTTAAAAGGAATTCCCCTCGTTATTTAATGAAGGAATTCTGTGTTTCTGTGAGGACAGGATTCATGGCCTGATTGCGTCCATGGAGAGACTATTATTTTCGTTTGCGATTGTTCAAGAAGTTTTATTTTAGTGTTTTCTTTGGAGGCATTAGTATGTTTGCTAAGCTGATCGGAATCTGAGAAAACGTGGAAGGTTTTGGGAATCCCAGTGAGTCGGAAAAATGGAAGCAAGAATTAGAATTTTTATTTTTTTTCATCCGTGTTCATTTCTTCCACAGTTAAAACGGATTGCTTTGTTTTTTTCTCTCTCTGTTGAGTCGCCAGATAGCCTCAGCATAATAGACTGGACACCGTACTTAAATGTCGTTAAATATCTTGATATCAATGCTGTCTTGAAACAACTATTTTAACTGCAACAAGAGGTTCTGGGTGTTCTTTTTTTAGGCGGAAACTCTCCTATTATCGTCGAGACGCGCACGCCACTGCATTTAGCACGATCCCAGTCGAGTTCCAGTCGACATCTCGCAGCTGACTTAATCCCGTGGCAAAGCGCCTTTATGCCTACGTAATCCCGGCGGCGTGGCAGTCACTCGGAATTTTCCCCCCGGCGGCGTTCGAGGCGGTTTTCCTCTCTCCTGTCGTGGCGCGGGCGGGGGCGCTCGGGGCGGCGGCGGCGGCGGGAGGGAGTTCGTGTAAGATTTCGCCTTTTTTCCGCTCGATGTGCGGGTGATGGAGATCAGGAGCGGGGGGCGTTTTTGTTTCCAGGCGGCGGGATCCCTGGCACGGCGTCAGAGGAGCGAGGGAGGGCGGTTTAGTGCGTCGGAGCTTTGGGTGATCTACGTTGCATGAGCGAGCGCCGGGCGGTTGCTTGGCGAAGGGCGGTTTTAGATTTCACTAATTCGTAATTTATCATGATGTATCAGGTCTTTTTAGGGGTACGTGATGAGAGTGCCTAAGGGCGATTCGTTTTGCGAACTTAATATACCACTTTTCTGAACTTTTACCCCCTAAAGGTTACCTGGCCTGGTTTACCTGTCAGAAAGCGAGGTTGAATGACGTTAGGGAAAAGTCCGTTTAAATCACAGTTAGTTTTGCTCCATGCCCTAGCTTTGGATAGAAATATGGGCCCTTATTTCGCATTTCTTGATTGCCAAGTCATATCGCAATCCTTCATTGATAAAACTAATTTAAAGGATTGCATTGTATTATTTTTGGCAACAATGAAAACGAGTTTTTTCCCCCATCTCCCAGCAGCAGGGTATTGCGCCGCGCCAAGAGTGATCTGCATTACTGTTAAGGCGTTTTGCTGCACTTCTGCCGTAGTGCAGTCACAGACAGTGTATTCCTTCTATTTTCGTAAGTGACCTTCATTCAGTGGAGATGTACGTGCATACGTAACAGGGGAACCGATGTCAATAATAATGCAAGGCCGCTGACATAGACAGATTCTGGAAATATAAAAAAAATGTGAATGTTCCTCTGTCAGTCCGGAAATTCCTCTTGCGCGTTCACACCTTTGAGGACAGCTGTGACTGTGACTGCGGGAGGGAGAGCCATTTATAGAGACAGATCAGTCGCAGAAGTGGGTTTTCTTTTATTCTGTGTGGCATAGTACTTGAGGGGGGGTGGGTGTCAACGAGGATGGAGATGAAGTGGATTGAGATGTGTGTGTGTGTGTGCGCGCGCGCGTGTGGGCGTGTATGTGGATATATGTATTTGTTTCTTGAAGTATGTACAGTAATTAACGTGAATTTCTTTATGTTTATACAAATATATCTACATATGAGTGTGAATCCAGTTGTGCATGTCGATCGGTGTATACGTGTTTGTGTGTGTGTGTGTGTGCGTGTGCGTGTGCGTGTGCGTGTGCGTGTGCGTGTGTGTGTGTGTGTGTGTGTGTGTGTGTGTGTGTATGCGTGTGCGTGTGCTTGCAAAACTGACAAGCACTCTGTTAGTATGCAGAGGCAGCATTCACACTGTTAGACCCACTCGTCCACCTTGAGCACCAGCTATTACCCCCCCCCCCCCTTCTACTTCTCCTCGTCCTCATAATTATCTTCCATCTTTCCATTCCAATTTCACACGCCACTCTTTTCCCTCCTTTTGTCACTTCCCCTTGTTTTTCCCTTCTGTTATTCGATGATCTCCGACTCTCCTCTTTTGAATCCGTGTTTTCCTCCCGTACATTGTCGTTTGTCTTGGCATGTGTTGCTTTGTTTTCCCTTCTGCCTCTCACTGTCTCCTGTAAATGCAGAGGTTAGCCGCGACGCCTTCCACCTCATGTCTTCCCTTGCCAATTTTCTTCTCCCTTCTTCTCCTTTACCTCCTCCCCCTCCCCACTCCCATCTTCATATTCACCTCAAACTCTACGTCTTCCCCCTTTTCCTCTCCTTCCTTCTCCTTTTCCTCTCCTTCTCGTCCTCATCCTTCTCCTTTTCTCCTCCTCACCTTTTTCCTTCGCCTCCTCATCCTTCTCCTCACCATTTTCCTCCTCCTGCTCCTCACCATTTTCCTTCTCCTCCTCCTCCTCCCCCCCTTTTCCTTCTCTTCCTCCTCCTCCTCCTCACCCTTTTTTTTCTCCTCCTCCTCCTCTTCTCATCCTGCTCATATTCTGACCTTTGGCAAGCCCGACGTAGCCAGTGTCTCCCCGTCTGCCCAGCGGCGCCACAACCTCACGAGAGAGCAGTCGGCAACACTTTGCAATCTGTCTTCAGGAGAATAAACATTCTGTGAAAGTTTAATTAATGTTTTTCCTCTCTCGTGTTTAATTTTCTTGCTTATCTTTCGCTTCTAATTCCCTCTCCCTCCTTCTTTTTCGTCGGTATTATGTCATGGGGAAACATTCGATTCTCACGTGGGAGATTACCTTGAGGAATACCTCCTCATGATTATTATGAGGAGAGAGAAAGGATGAGGGAAGGATGAGGGTGACGCTGGAGGTTGATGTTGAGTTTGGAGAAAGTGAGAGTGACGGGGAAATTGATTTCGAATTTAAAAAGGGTGATAGGGGCAGGGAACTTATTTTGAACCTTGAAAAGGGTGATAGGGGCAGAGGACTTATTTTGAACTTTGAAAAGGGTGAGAATGAAATGGGAATTGCTTTGAATGCGAAAATTGTGAGAGTGACAGGGAAACTTAATTTGAATTTGAAAAGGGTGAAAGGGGCACGGAGATTGAGTTTTACTTTGAAAAAATGAGAGTGGAAGGGGAATTGATTTTGAATCTGAAAGGGGTAAGAGTGACAACTTGATTTGAATTTGAAAAGAGTGAGCGAAGGGGAATTGCATTTGAATTTGAAAAGAGTGAGAGTGACAGGGGAATACGGTTGAAACTCGAGTTAGGTGCTACCTTAAGTGGCAGACTCGGCTAGTGTGTGTATGCGGTGTTGTGGACGTGAGGTGGGTGGGTGGGCGGGCGGGCGGGTAGGTGGGTCAGGAGATCTGGAGTGGAGTGGAGTGGGGGGGGGCGTGCTTACTGCGACTCCTTATTGCTTGGCAGTTATTCGACGTTGTTTATGGAGTAATTTTGAAGTGGCCTTGAAGCCATGATGAATTGCATTTCTCGTTGCGTTTGGATAACTTCAGTTGTTTTGTTCGTATTAGAATCCGCGAACGAAGTTTCTATAAAGCGAAGAAAGGTAAAACAGTAGCAAGTCTTATGCAGTAAATAGAAGACTTTTTCGGAAACTTCTCTTACTACTAGAACTTTTCTTGAGATCAGTATACCAGGATGCAATCAAAATTGTCATGAAGGTATTTTTATAGACACACCTAGTTATTTCTTACCTGCCAAATTAGATAAATCCGCAATGACGTGAAAGTACATGACAGCCCCTAACATTGTATGGGCCAGTTAAGATAAAGGAAAGCGTATGTTTCAACACTAATTACCATCTGTGCGTGTTAAGAGTCATCGAAGGCGCTCGTAAACGACTTTTTGCCTTAGCGGAGAGTAAAAGGTTCCCGGAGGCGCTTTTTCTCCAAGGTGATTAATTCCTTGCCTTATAAGGACGTGCAGCATCGACACTTTCTTGCGGATTCTTATTTTTGATTCGGTGATGATACTGTTAGTGTGTGGTCGTTGGTGAGTTTTCGTCGCGGAGTTACGTCGCGTATTTTTTTTAGCTCTACTTTTTCCACTCCTTATTTTTAGCATTGTTTGTTAAGGAGCACAAAAGGGCCAAAAAGGCGCTGAGTCACTCGCTCCCCGTCAGCACTCCCATGCGGGCGGAAGTCCCTCGCCTGACGCCTCCGTCGCGCAGCAAACGGGAGTGCGGACCGATGGTCTCCGCGGACTCGACAACCTCTCCGGGCTGAGGAGACTGAAGGGAAACCCGAGGAGGGAAAGGAGTAGCGGTCTGTGAAAGGGGGATTCGGAGACACTTCTTGGTTTTTGCTATGTACTTATATATGTACAAGTTATATATATATATATATATATATATATATATATATATATATATATATATATATATATATATATATATATATATATTTTTTTTTTTTTTTTTTTTTTTTTTTTTTTTTTTTTTTTTTGTGGGGGGGGGGTATTGGGTGTGTGTAGGTGAGGAGGTTGATGGTAACTACTTATGATTTTTGAAGTTTTTCAGTATCCGTCCGATCACAAAATGTAAATAAAACTATGCAGATGCTATGTGAATCTAGCGAGAAGTATTATATTTTAAAAGACCGTTAAGGAAGGAGTCTATGAGCAGCCAACGCTAATAGAGCGAAGGAAATTCCAGAGGCGCTGTTTACTAGAGAAGCAGGTCATAATGGTTGATAGAGTATCACGTTATCAAAGATTACAAGAAGGGACGGGATAAGGGCATCACCTCGCCGGGACGGAGGCAACAAGTCCCAAGATAACATCGGAAGAGCGAGGCGATCAAACACGCCACCGGGAAGGGTTGGGGAGAGAAGCGAGGGCTGTAGTAACCCACGCCGCAGTGCTCGCTCAGATACCGCCTTGAGGAACACAGAGAATGTTTGAAAATCCAGACGATGATGTCCAACGGATGCATGTTGCACGCAAATGCCGAGCAATTACGTTTTGTAAAAGATTTCCCAAACGCTGCTGTCGTATTTATGAAGGCGTTTCCGTCGCAGCAGGGACGTGCATGCGAACGGGCCCGAAGGAGCCTCACTCACACGGTAGTTCGTCGGTAACCTCCAGCGCTCGCGGTCGGGAACCTCTTGCAGGGATCATTTGGCAGTGAGGCGGATGTCACGAGGTCAGAGACGCAGACGGAATTCACACGTCTTGTATTCCTCGGCAGAGTCGGTGTTGGTGTTAGTTCACTCTCCTCATTCCCATCGTGCCCGGTTTACGGTTCTGTAGTTTTGCGACAGATTTCGTCTTATTGGTATATTCACACTTTTTACACTTCGCAACGTCCATAGCCTTCTCACACCGGGTTCTCTTACCCGCGCGATAAATGAACCCCCAAGTTCTCTCTCCGCATATCATTAGGCCATCGGCTCTGAGCACCCCGGGAGCGCCTAGACGGTAAAGGGAGCCTCTTTGGAACCTAAGAAGGGGCTGCCGATGCTGCTGCCGACTCGCCATTTAAATAGCGTCGGATCAGGAGCCTCTGGCAAGATGCTCGCGAGATACGCGTCTGCTCGCATTTCCCTCGGCCGAACCAGGGGAAATGGAGGGGCCTTTGGGCGCAATTACGGCAGTAATTGCGCCTACAGGCAAATTGGCAAGTGCTATGACGGTGTACTGCTGTAATTGGTTATTAACATAGCATGTCATATGAAGAAGAAAGCGTAAGTTGAGAAAATGATAAAACGGCAGCTGGATTATGAGAGTGTTACTGAGGAGCTTCCAAGGTCACACTAGCAAGAGCTCAATAAAATCTGCGTTCCAGGGGCAGTGCACGTAACCCGAGGCCCCGGGGGCGTGTGAGATGGCCGCTCGGACTGGCCCGAGGGGCGAGGGTCTACCCAGACGCTGCGCTGTACCTATTGTTACTGTTCTGTGTTCCCGGCTCTACCCAGCTCTAGTCTCCTTTCTCCTGCTGATATCCAGCCTTCCTGCCTGGGGATGTTATTTGTTTGTTGTCTTCATGCCTCCTCACCAAACTCATTTCATTTTATCTGCTTCATCTATCACTTTCTCCCTTCACCTGATTCTTTTCACTTAATGGTTCTCTTCTCTTAACCGCTCCCATTTCACACCTCTGTTCTCCGCTACTCTACGCTTCCCGCCTTTTTTAATGAACCACTTTCTCTGTCACTTTTATTTGTCGGTTGTCCCTCCACCTGACTCTGCGCTTTCGCCCTATCGTGTGATTATATGGCAATACCTGGGCTTACTGTTCGTGATTTTCTTTCATTTCACAGAGCATTGTGTCTAGGTATTGTTCTGTTTGTCTGGCTGATCACATGCTTTCTCACAGTTTATATGTGTCTTTGACCTGGCATATTTGTTGTTGCCTTCTAGTTGGCTTTGTTTCCTTATTATTTGTCAGCCTGTGCTTGTATGACTTTGAGCTGACCAGACAAGACGCAATGAAAGCGTATTTTATAGCAAGACAAGACTCAATTAACGCGTATTTTAAAGCAAGACAAGACTCAAAGCGTATTTTATAGCAAGACAAGACTCAGTTAAAGCGTATTTTATAGCAAGACAAGACTCAGTTAAAGCGTATTTTATATCAAGGCAAGACTTAGTTAAAGCGTATCTTAAAGCAAGACAAGACAAAGCGTATTTTATAGCAAGACAAGACTCAGTTAAAGCGTATTTTATAGCAAGACAAGATTCAAAGCGTAATTTATAGCAAGGCGTCTGTTAGATTGCCAGGGCTATTGTAGACATAACAGTCACCCAAGCTCTGCCGCTCCATCGCCTGCTTACATGCTGTGTTATGCTTGGGCACCGGCAGCCACAGGGGTCAGAGGTCGTCCTCCTTCACCCCCCTGAGTCCTTTGCTTCCCCGACACTTCGCCCCTTCAAGTCTTCTTTCTTCCTCTCTCCTCCTCCCTTCATTTTTTTTTCTCTCACTTTTCTTTATCCCCCTTTCATTTTTCTTTCGCCTTCTAACGCCTACCTTTCATTCTTTATTCTCCCTCTCCCCCATTCAGTGTTCTTTCTCCCTGTAAATCCTTTAACCCCACTTCATTCTTTTCTCTCTCCCCCTCCTTCATTCTTCTTTCCCCCCGCTCCTCCCTTATCCCGCTTTATTTTGCTTTCTCCCTCTACCTCCTTCCTTCTTTCTCCTTCTCCCTTATCCCCCCTTCACTCTCCTTTCCACCTCCCCCCTTTCCCCCCTCTTCTTTCTCCCTCTCCTCCCTTATCCCGCTTTATTTTGCTTTCTCCCTCGACCTCCTTCCTTCTTTCTCCTTCTCCCTTATCCACCCTTCATTTTCCTTTCCTCCTCATTTTTCTCTCCCCCTCTTCATTTTGCTTTCTCCCTCTACCTCCTTCATTCTCCTTCCCCCCTTCCCCCCCTCATTCTCCTCTCCCCCTTTCCCCCTCCCCCTTCATTCTTCGTTATCCCTCTCCCCCTCCCCCCCTTCATTCTCCTCCCCCCTCCCCCCTTCCCCCCTCTTCATTCTTCTTTCTCCCTCTCCCATTGTTATCCACGAGGGAGCGTCATGACTACCTTGGCCAACTGCAGTTCACCCGCCGTTATGTAGGCAAGTAGTAGTCGGTTAAGCTGTCATGAGCTTTTACTCGCTTTGTCAGGCCGTTTTGGCTTACGTTGCCATGATTACTAGTTATGTTTTCGCCCCTATTAGTTAAGTTGCACAGGTGAGGATGATGGAGTGTCGGGAAAAAAAAGAAAAACTTTAATGGGATGATGAGGTGTGGAGTTGGA
>NC_091574.1:34414375-34429375 GCF_042767895.1 Penaeus vannamei | reverse complement strand
TGTGTGTGTGTGTGTGTGTGTGTGTGTGTGTGTGTGTGTGTGTGTGTGTGTGTGTGTGTGTGTGTGTGACTGAGAAAGAGAATATACAGACGGAAACAGAGACAGAGAGAAAATGGATGGGAATAAATGAATGTATGAATAAGTAAGTAAATACATTGATAATGAACCGATCAATAAAAAAAGAAAGATAGAACGAGAAGGAAAGAGAAAGAAAGAGAGAGAGAAGTGGTGGACTGGCCCCTTCGGATGCGCACACAATCGGCCAACAATGCCACTTGACAAGTTGTATGTTCGTTCTAGGAAACACGCTTACGAAATGCTTAGACTCATGCAGTGTCTTTCTAACAGATTGCAAGCCCCGCATAATGAAGTATTCGGAAATGATGAGAGATAGAATCGAGGGAAAAAACAACAACTCAAGTTTCACTTATCCGTCTCTTGCTTCCTGTCTTTTCGTTTTTTCATTCTCCTTTCCTCTTTCCCTCTCCCTTCCTCCTCCTATATTCAGTCAATCCATAGTCTTTATTGCAAAAGAAGAGACAATATTAATCTCCAACTTCTCTATTGATGTGCAATCATGATGTTACCTTGATGTGTTGTTTTGCTTTTTGTAAGATAAGCTCTTTCCGTGTTTATGTATTTGCACTTGCATTTGTATAATGTCACACTGGATATATGTGTAATTAGATTGTATATGATTGTAGTTTCCTTGGTCTATGGGTGTAGAACAGGCCGCGTGACACTCTGCACGTTTGGGATGAATGGGTTTATGAAGGAAGGAGAAGGGAAGAGTAGGGAGAAAAATAAGTAGAGAGAGGGAAAATAAATAGGAGAAGGGGAACAAAACGGATGAATGATAAAAAATGACAGTTTCTTAATTTCGGTGGAAATAGAATATAGAAGTAACCGGGGTAGGAGGGAAGGAGATGAACAGGAATTACAAAGAGAGAAGACGAAGACGAAGACGAAGGAAAGGTGGCGGAGTGGGACGAGAGGCGTCGAGGTATTAATTAAGACGAAGCAGGTGGTGCGACCGCCAGTCGAACGCTCCACTCACCGGGATAAGCAGGATGTCTGTTGGATAAGAGCAGGATAATTGGACGGTCTTCTCGGTCGCTCGAAGGGAGACTGCTCCTCCCGCCATGTTCGCTGCGTCTGGTCCATTAAGAGACAAGAATATAACACTTTATTCCGTCAGTTCTTTTGTCCTTCGTGCGTGATCGTGTCGGACATTTTTTTCTTTATCGAGGTAGGTGATTGGGAACGAGGCAGGGGGAGGGGGAGGACAGAGTGGGGTGTGGGGGGTAGAGGTCTTCGTCGTCACGAAGTCGTTCATCACTGCCTCGGAAGACTCCCGTCTGCGACCAGCCGGCGTGAGAGAGAGAGAGAGAGAGAGAGAGAGAGAGAGAGAGAGTGAGTGAGTGAGTGAGTGAGTGTGTGTGTGTGTGTGTGTGTGTGTGTGTGTGTGTGTGTGTGTGTGTGTGTGTGTGTGTGTGTGTGTATGTGTGTGTGTGTGTGCGTGCGCGCGCGCGCGCGCGTGCGTGCTCCCTTCCTCTCTCTCTCTTTCTCTATCTATCTATCAATCAATCTTCTATATATATGAATGTGTATGCTTGTATTTATATACACATATAAATAATTATGTATGTATGCAAGTGTGTATGTATACATAGTTACATAATCTTTTTTCTCTCACTCATTCCCGCGAAACCCCAGTGTAACATCGTGACATCATATCCCTTTGGTGTTCCATTTATTAACGGCAATGCAGGGTGCGCGAATTTGTGTCTTATGGCTAAGTACATATAAGTACATATTGGGATGCATTGGAATGGATCGCACGTGAAAGACTGATATGGACAGATTGGTGTCTTTGGTGAAGGGAGGAAGAGAGAGACCTGCGGAACCTTCCAGAAGAAACTTGGAAACATTCCTGGACTTCCTGGCCTGCGGGAAGGCCGGGCGCGGAGAGTTGCCATGAGAACGGGAGAGGGAGAGAGCGGGAGGGGAAGGGAGGAGAGCGGATAAGCGAGTAAAAGAAGAGGAAAGGGAGAATTTCATGAAAGACGTCACACGGAAGTACTCACATAGGCACAGACACGCGCGCCCTCTTTTTAACCTACACACGCACGCACCGCAACACGCTCACGCACGTCGCCTGCGTGCTGATCAAGTGCACTGTGAGCCATCTAGAGGGGAGTGGCTGAGACAGATGGCACAACGGTCCTGCTCATGTCGAGAAGATCACCGTCTGAGTCACTCTAGTCATGCTGATCCTCAATCATGAGTCCTAACCGTCGCTCTCAGGCCACCACGGTGAGTCACCTCCCCCTCCTCCTCCCCGTCATTCCCCTCTCTTCCCTCCCTTCCCCTCCCCCTCCCTCACCGGCATTCCCCTCCCTCTGTCTCCCATGAGGATTCCCAAGAAGGGAAGCAGACTTTTTTAGATCCTGTGGTGTAACATAGTAGAGCAGGTCATGTATGCGTTTTCTTATAGTGTGTGTGCGTGCGTGCGTGTGTGTGTTTGTGTGTGTGTCTGTCTGTCTCTGCCTGTGTCTCTCTGTCTGCCTGTCTGTCTGTCCGTCTGCCTCTTTCTTTCTTTCTCTCTCTCTCTCTCTCTCTCTCTCTCTCTCTCTCTCTCTTTTTCTTTCTCTCTCTCTCTCTCTCTCTCTCTCTCTCTCTCTCTCTCTCTCTCTCTCTTTCTCTCTCTCTCTTTCTTTCTCTCTCTTCATTTCCCCTCCATCGTGCTCTCACTCAGTCTCGCTTCGCAAATCCCACAAACTATGCCTCTTTCTCTGTCTGCAAGTGTCCTCATTCACTTTCCCAAGAAACAAGTCGTGCCATGATGCAAGGGCTTCTCCACCTACGCTTTACGAGACACTACGTGCTGCAACGCGTTTAATGAAATGATATTGCCCTTATCAAGTAATTGTGATTTATATTGATAAAGGATCCATTTCTCTTGCCGCTACAAGAAAAATATATCGTAACTCTTGATGATAGTTTGGAGGAGTGTTAACCTCTCCCAGTGCCTCTCTCTTTACCCTGGTTGGAGGTTCTGAGAGGAGAGCAGGATGCGATGCCTTCGCTTGAGCAAGCAGGTGGATGAGGGAAGGAATGCGAGTTCAGCGTGTCAATCACTCACTCGCCTGCGCACTTCACTTTCTTGGTTTATTGCTCTTCTTTTATTTCTTCTGTTTTCCTACTCCCTCTCCTCTTTTCTTTCGGATTTCCTTGCTTTCTTCTACGTGTTCCTTTCCTTTTTTGTCTTTCTCCTCCTCTCTCCCCTTGTCCTTTCTTATTATCTTGTCTTTCCCTCCTGTCCTGATATAAAGTCAGGGCAGGTCAGACGCGAGAGCTTGCCACGCCTTGTCTCCCTTGCAGCCGGGTTACGAGTCTCGGATCCACCGCTCGTGCCTCTTTCCCCGTGCTCTTTCTCTCCTGTTGCTCCGCCCTCTTGCATGACGATTCATGGGCCTCTGGACAGAACGGGTTATTGGGTATCTGTGGACTTCGTGTAGGCAAGGGAGAGAGAAGGAGAAGGAGAAGGAGAAGAAGCTGAACGGGGAGATTGGGAGAGAAAGAGGGAAAATGGGAGAGTGTGTGAGTGAGAAGTAGAGGGAGAGGGAGAGGGAGAATAGGTGTGTGAGAATTAGAGGGAGAGGGAGAGGGAGAATGAGTGTGTGAGTAGACCGAGAGCGATTGGGAGAGGGACCGTTATAAAGAGGAGAGGAGGGAGGGAGAGTGGGAGAGAGAGCGAACGGGGAGTGGGAGAGTGGACGAAAGAAGAATTAGAGAGACTGAAGAGAACAGAAGAAATAGTACACACTTGAGAGAGCAGTAGTAGAGAGAAGGAAAGAGAAGGGTCACCTGTTGCAGGTTTCAGAAGCCACCCCACGAGTCCTGATGGAACCCCAGTGCAATCCGCCGGCGAACCTGATGCACTCGAGCCCGCGTTCTCGCTTCAGAATTCGAACTTTCAAGTTTTTAACGGTTGTTTTTCTTCTCCCCGCGTGGCACAAGCCGGCGTCGTCGCAGTGCCGGTATGGTGAGGCAGGGCCCAGTGCGGGGACGAGTTAGGGAGGGGGAGGGGGAGGGGGTCGCACCACACCATCACTTAAGCACGTCCGCACCCTGCCACGAGGGAGCGCTGAGTGCTAACGTGTGGGCCATGTGGACCGTGTGGGCCAACAAAGAAACCGACAGGACGAAAAATGGCCCGGCGGAGCATAGGCCATTAGATAAGCTCTGGGCGATAAGAAAGAATGTGGCCAGAGCTCGTTGACCGTTTTTTGGAAAGGTAGCTGGACGGTTAGAGAAACGATTATTGATATACCAGTGACTTTTTTCGATAATGGAACAGTCGAACCACATGGCATGAGTACGCCCATGGTTAGGAGTGTTAGGGTGGGTGTGGGAGGGGGTGGAGGTAGGTCATCTTTGGATTTACTTTCACTGTTTCCTTCTGTCTTGGGCGGCTGCTCGCTTGCTACTCTGCGGGGACGGCGACGACGCAGATCCTTTCCTTATGGATTTCTTGCTCTCCCAAGATGGTCTCCGTTTGGCCCGATTTTGCTCGCTCTTGACTCTTATTCAAAGTTTAGTTGATGCTATATAGGCCTATGTGTGAACCCATTAAGACGGATATATTTCTCTATTGGGACAATCCTAGTAACGATACAGACAGAGACAGACAGACAGACAGACAGACAGACAGAGACAGAGAGAGAGGAAGGAAAGAAGAAAGGAAGGAAAGATAAAAGAAAGAGAGAGAAAGAGAAAATAAAACGAGAGAGAGAGAGAGAGAGAGAGAGAGAGAGAGAGAGAGAGAGAGAGAGAGAGAGAGAGAGAGAGAGAGAGAGAGAGAGAGAGAGAGAGAGAGAGAGAGAGAGAGAGAGAGAACGAGAGAACGAGAGAGAGACGAGACGAACACGGGAGGTTACGTGAGGGCATCATCCTCCATCCCGGAGAACTAATATTGGATTAATCAGGCGTTATCAGCAGTCTTTGTTGGTCTTGGAACGATGCTCTGCACTTGGCGAAGAGTAAAGCGATTCAGGCCTTTGTAATGGAGAAGGGTAATATGAAGGCGTTCGTTGAATAGATCGAGGGGGAGGGAGATAAGAGGCAGAAAGGTGTAACTGTGTGTGTGTGTGTGTGTGTGTGTGTGTGTGTGTGTGTGTGTGTGTGTGTGTGTGTGTGTGTGTGTGTGTGTGTGTGTGTGTGTGTGTGTGTGTGAGAGAGAGAGAGAGAGTGAGTGAGTCTGGTATTTTATGTATTTTCTTTGTGATTGTACTATGTGTCAGCGATATGTTGATTTAAATCATTTCAAGCGAATGCGTTGTTAAGAACAGGAGAGTTTGGCCGTCCTACTGGAGAGGTCACTCGTTGCAAAAGTTGCAGAGATTAGACAATCACGTCCTGACACAGTTAACGCTATCTTGCAAGCACACCTCTTGCAGCTGGATCGAAGTTGCTTGAGATATCGTGGAGCTTGTTAAAAGCAAGCTGATGTATTCTCTGTAGAGCATATTGCATGTCTACCCTCTTCCTCTCTCCTCTTTTCTTCTCTTCTCTCATCTCATCTCTTTCTCTTATGTCACGTTGTGTGTGTGTGTGTGTGTGTGTGTGTGTGTGTATGTGTGTGTGTGTGTGTGTGTGTGTGTGTGTGTGTGTGTTCGTGTGTGTGTGTGTGTGTGTGTAAGTGTATCTGTGTCTGTCTCAGTCTGTGTATGCGTGTATCAGGTATGTGCACGTGTCTTTGTGTGTTATATTTGCCTTTATATTTGGCACGAGTGAATCCATATATTGAGCGCTGGTCTTTGCGGGGGATGTTGTTGTTTGATACGTCACTGATAAAGTATATAGGCCTACCCCTAATCACCTCTGGAAGTGGATATTGGAAAGTAGTGATAACGACCGGCCTATAATCAAGGGGGCGGGGTCGTATTATGTTATAGAATGTTGTAGGTTATAGGGGGTCTGGTGGGATAAGGTTGTCATGGGATTTATCGTGTTAGGAAGTTGTGATGAATCCGTTGGCAATAAGGGATGTTCGTTTATGGATTATTGTTTACGGGTCTCTTGATCTCATCGTTGTGTTGTTGTTGTTGTTGTTGTTGTTCTTCTTCTTCTTTTTGTTTTTCTTTTTCTTTTTCTTGTTCTTTTACTTTTTCTTCTTTTTCTTCTTTTTCTCCTTCTTCGAATTCTTTGTCTCCTTCTTCTTCTTCTTTTTCTTCTTCTTTGTCTCCTTCTTCTGCTTCTTCTTCTTCTTTGTCTCCTTCTTCTTCTTCTTCTTCTTCTCCTTCTCCTTCTTTGTCTTCTTCTTCTTCTTCTTCTTCTTCTTCTGACACACCTGGAAAGCCACATCACATGGCCAACAACCCCCCCTCTCCCTCCCCCCTCCCCCTCCCCATCACCCATCACTCACCCGGCCGAGATGGACCTTACTCATGAAACGCCGCGGGAAGTCCGGATAATGAGGCAGTTGTGATAGCTGGCGGAATGAGCGAAGAAACAAAAGGCCTCGAGTTGCAGGGGGTTGGTAGGGAGGGGGGAGAGGGGAGGGGGGGGGAGGTGTAGATTTAAAGAATGTTTTTTTTTTCTTTTCTTTCAAGAGGGTATGTCTTTTTTGATGGTTGAGTGTCGGTGTGTTGTGTTTTAGGGGCTGATTTATTATTATTGTTGTTATCATTATTATTATTATTATTATTATTATTATTATTATTATTATTATTATTATTATCATTAATATTGTTATTATTATTACTATTATTTTTACTCTTGTTATTGTTATTATTATTATTATTATTATTTTATTATTATTATCATTATTATTATTACTACTACTTCTCTATTTTACTTCTCGTCCATGTTTAAAATGGAAGCCGATTGGGAAGCCTCATTTTCCTCGGCTACATAATATTGTTGGCGCCCCATTGTTTGCGAATTACCTCCCACGTCGTGCGCTCAAATCTAATTAATTGTTGTGGATTGGAAGGTGCTCCCGCCAGGTAGGATCGATTCCCCCCCCCCCCTTCCTCTTACACCCTCCTACCTCCTCCTGCCTCTCCTACCCTCCCTCCCTTCCCCCTCCTACCTCCTCCTTCCCCCTCCTACCTCCCCCTTCCCCCTCCTACCTCCCCTTCCCCCCTAGATAATAGAAAGCTGCATGTGGGTGTCGGTGAGGCACGGTCAGTCAGGCGGTCATGTGCCCCGGAGTTGTGGCATGAGTAAGGAGAGTTGGGTGGCATTAGAGGGGACAGAGGAGAGGGGAGAGGAAGAGGTGGCTTTGGGGAGTGGGTCGTTCCCCCTTGTCTCCGCTCTCCTCTAATTCCTCTTTCTTCTCTTGCTCGCTTTCGTTTTTGTTCCTTCTCTCGTCGTCGTCTTCGTCCTCCTCTTTCCCTCGTCCCGTTACTACTACTACTACTACTACTACCGCTGATGCTGTTACTACTGCTACTACTATTACTTCTATTTCTACTGCTGCTCCTGCTACTACTACTTCTACTACTACAACCACCACCACTACCGCTACTGCTACTGCTGGTAATAGTAGTGATAGTAGTAACAGCAGCAAAGTAGTAGTAGTAGTAGTATAGTAGTAGTAGTATTCCTTTTACCACCAATAATACCGCTCCCCCGTTCTCGTATTCTCTGCCGTGCCCTGCCCTCCTCCCTCCTCTTTTATTCTCCTTCCCCCTCTTCCATTCTACTCATCCTTTGGCTCGAGAAGGATCCCTTTAAAGCGAGGCTCCGAGGCTTTAATAAGAGCGAGCGTGCAGGCGAGGGCCGAGTGGCACGAGACGAGGAGGGTGGAAGGGGCGCCCGCCTTGCGATGAGGGCGGAAGGGTTTAGGGTGGGGGAAGGGTGCTTGAGGGCGGGGGGGGGGTAGAAGGGGAAGTGGGAAGGGATATTGGAAAGGGGGAAATGGGGGAAGGGAGGACGGGTGGGGATTAGTGGTGATGGTGCGGAAGAGGATGGAGGGGGACTGGCGGGCGAGGCAGGGGTAAGAGTTCAAAGATGGAGCAAAAGGCCTATATAGGGGAGAGAAAAGAATAGGGAGATTCAAGAAAACGAGAGGAGAATAGAGTAGGGGAGAGGACGGGAGAAAGGGAAGCGGAGAGGAAGGGGTAACGTCCTTGTGACGAGCTCGTGCAAGGGAGCAGGTTCGAGTGAGACCAGCGCTACCACCCTACTTCCAGTCCGCCACACCTTGAATACTAACTTTTTTGAGGTCGTGCTGATGCCCGCAACGGTATTCGGAAAATCCCCCGCTTGGCGCTCCGTCTGCGGAAGGAAGCGGCGGAATGCGGCGTCGAAAAATCGCAGTCAGCGCCAGACGAAGGATTTAAGCGAACTGGAAGCGTTGCAGGCGGAAGTCAGCGTGTAAGGGATCGGGTGGAGGGGCGTCGGGGAGGAAGATAAAGTGGAGTGGCGTCGAGGGCTTTTGGGGCGTAGGCGGAAGGGACGATATTCAGGTTTTGTGTTGAATGTTGTAAAAGGGAAAGGAATGAGGGATAAGACTCAAGCGTAACCTCCCGGGTGTATACATTTTTTTTTAAGCCCGCGCAAAATGGATTGGCCTGTTTTCATACTGCGACGAGAGCGCGAGCTTTGCATAATATTTATGAATGGACCGGATTAAGTTTCATGATCAGCATAGTCGACCAGAACCCAGAAAGGAAATCTTAAGAGATTTTAGCTTTGCATATTTTTTTCGCTAGAAGGAAATATCCCCCTTTCGCATTTTTTTCTCACAGAAGGAATAGAATATATTTTTTTTCGGTTCAGTGGATCCGAGAGTCCGGGACACGAGGACGTCTCACGGGGCTAAGAACAGAAGGAGCAGAGGGTCAGCGTTGCGGTCAGGGGAGGGGCACCTTGCGGTATTGAGAAGTTCAGGGGTTAAGGCCGGGGGAGGGGGGCAGGGGGCGCTGGGAGAAAGGAACTGAGGGAGGGGGAATAACAAGAGCAGGCAGATGGAGAGAAGAATCGTTTGTCCGAAAGGGGTGAGCTCGAAGGTGTTGGCAGGAGGAGGAGTAAGGCAGAAAGGGTAGCCTTTGGGGTGATGGGGTACGGCCGGGGCATTGGAGGGACGCCGGGTGGAAAAGCGGGGGATATAGGGAAGAGGGGTTGGGGGAGGGAGGGGGTAAGCAAAGGTGGCGGGCTAATCTATACGAGTGAGGTAAAGGGGTTGAGGAGCCATTCGGACGTTGCTTTCACCAGCTGTTCTCTGGAACCGCGACACTATTGAGTAACAATGCCTCGCGGAGGTTTACCGGTCGGAAGAAAATACCATCCCTAGCTTCCCCCACTCTTCCCCATCCCTTCCCACCTTAGCCAGCCTCTCCCCCCTCTCCTTCTCACCCTGACCCCCCTCCCTTCCCCTTCGTCCCCAGCGTTGTACGTTGTCATGGTAACGGAAGTACGAAACCTTGCAAAGTGCTGTGTTAACTGAATTCATTCATGCTCCCCTGACGCGACGTTGCAAAGTGTCGCTCTAGTTTTGTTATTTCTGTGGCCTTTTACATTTCTTTTTGTGTTATTGGCTGGCATCTGTTTGTAAACACGCCTATTGTGTGAGGTTCGTTGGAGGGCTTCTCTCGGGCGAGCCGCCCCTCCCTCCACGCCTTTCTCTCCCTCGCTGTCGCTTTTGTTTATTGTTTAAAGATCCGGAGTTTTAAGCCATAGCGACGGGTCAATCGGGGCGCTTGTCGAAAGCTTTAAAGCCCGGGAGGCCATTCAGATGGGCTGGCCGAGCCGCAGAACGAGCTACAGACCGCGGCCCCAGACCAAATCACCCCGGAACCCTCTCCCCGAACGCTTTATTAGATCTCGTTCGTTCGTCCTGTTTTTTCTTGTCTATCGTTTTTTTTCTGTTTAATTCCCCAGTTTAGGGAAGTTTCACTTTCTCTGCTTGTCTGTCTTTCTTTTCCTCTTAATTTTTCTTCTTGTTTTCTAGTTGTTCCACTGCCTCTTTCCTTTCTTCAAATTCTTTCGTTTTCTTTTCGTCCTTTCCTGTACCCGTTCTTTCCCCACCTGTTTCTCATTCTCCTTCTGAGCGCTGTATTGATCGCTCACTGAACAGATGGTTTTGTTTATTCGCTTGAAGAATTGTTTTGACTGGTATGAAATGTTTCGTTGATTTTTTTCCAGTCTCAACTATGCCTCTTTATCTTTATGTTATTTTCTATTTTTCGCGGGTTGTATTTCTTATTTTTTCACGTGATTCCGTTTTTTTTTAATTCACTCTTTCCTATTTTCTCTCTCCTTTCATCATGATCATCCCTCTCTCCACACCATCGTCATTATCATTCCCACCCTACACCGTCTTTCCACACCGTCTTCATTATCACTTCTCTCTCCGCACTGTCTTCATTATCACCTCTTTCTCCTATTCCATCCTTTATTCCTCTCGCCGCCTCCCCGCTTGTCAGAAAAGGCTTTCCTCGGGTCACGGGAATATTTCTTCAAGATTTCCATGCATATTCCGCCGCCACTCCCTTTCCTCCGGGCTCAAATAACACTCCGAAGAAGAAAGAATTGTGTGGAAGGGCAGAGGGAGGCGGGGATGAAGAGAGAGAGAGAGAGAGAGAGAGAGAGAGAGAGAGAGAGAGAGAGAGAGAGAGAGAGAGAGAGAGAGAAATGGAGGAATGGAGGAGATAAATAGATAGGTATATAAATAGGTATTTAGAGAGAGAGAGAGAGAGAGAGAGAGAGAGAGAGAGAGAGAGAGAGAGAGAGAGAGAAAGAGAGAGAGAGAGCATTTTTAAGAGTGATCTGTAGACGATTTTAGTCACGAATGAAGGAGCTTGACTGGATCATGAACTGTTACTAATGGTCCAGGTTTTTGTAGGCAGCTTCACTTTTGTTTTAATTACATTACCATAACAGAAGGCAAACAATGGTGTGTGTGTGTGTGTGTGTGTGTGTGTGTGTGTGTGTGTGTGTGTGTGTGTGTGTGTGTGTGTGTGTGTGTGTGTGTGTGTGTGTGTGTGTGTGTGTGTGTGTGTGTGTGTGTGTGTGTGTATGTATGTGTATGTATGTGTATGTATGTATGTATGTATGTATGTATGTATGTGTGTGTATGTGTGTGTGTGTGTGTGTGTGTGTGTGTGTGTGTGTGTGTGTGTGTGTGTGTGTGTGTGTGTGTGTGTGTGTATGAATGTGTATGTATGTGTATGTATGTATGTGTATGTATGTATGTATGTATGTGTGTGTGTGTGTGTGTGTGTGTGTGTGTGTGTGTGTGTGTGTGTGTGTGTGTGTGTTATATGTATTTATGACAGTATCTTGTGCTTCCTTTTCTTTCTCTTGCGGTTTAATTTTTGCCTTTCGTTATCTGGGACGGCAACCCATTCATGGCCTTACGTCGTGAATAATGTATTGGCCATCGGTTGAAGAATGGCAGCAGCTTTCTCAAAATATTTCGAGAATTTATGCGTCTCCCGGTGGGCTAGGGGAGGGGCGGGGGGGAGGGAGGGGCCTGAGGAGGTGATTGTGCTTGCGAAGGCGTATTGAAGGAGGCGATGGTGATTGTTGAGCGCCCTCGGGGATGGTCCTCGATGCCTTCAGTGCCGTGTATTTTAGGGGAACACCGGGTGGATTTTGAGGGTTTGTTTGTAGGAGGTGGAAAGGGGGTGGCCTTTCTATCGGGGAATGAACGCCGTCGATAGTGTGTAGAAAAGTCCTAATTAGTCAGTGGCTGAGAGTGTAGTAATTGTTATATATGGTCCGACCAGGGAAGCAGAAATGGAGGGATGGATGTTGCTGGCGATGATCAACTCGAGGATGGAAAGTTGTGAAGGTTTTGTGAAGGAGTTATTGGTGACATTCTTTTAGCCGAGAGTGTTGGCTTTCGACGACATGAAAGGTATTTTTGGTTGACTGGATTTTGAGATATAACTAGTATCCTTATCTCGGGTTTCTGCACTGGCTTCTGATATGGCTGGAACTATAATATTGTCAGATATTTCCAAGATTAGATTATTTCGACTGGCTAACCACTAAGATTTTCCTAGATTTTCGAAATGCCGAAATCTTAAAACGTTTTATCCGTTATAATGCACGAGGCTTTGGGACTTTTGCCGACAAAAGACAGCGTAGAGAACATTCTCCGACTAAACGCGGCGCAGTGAAGTAAGATATAGATTCAGTGAATTCACCCAGGGTACGTTCTGCCATTCTTCCTCGGGCTTTCGTGTTCAGCTTGTTATTCATTTTATCTGAGAGAAAAGAAGAAGAAAAATGACAAGTCCGAATAAAAGGCAAAGCGAAAAACGATTCCCCGGCGCGTTTTTGGGCCCGGGGTCACGGCGGGAGGTTCCAGTCGCTGGCCCTCGTCGCAGTCGCTTATAAAGGCAGCTTCCGGTCGGCGCCTGAGGACCTTCACACGCGCCGCCGTGACGGGACGCCAAAAGATTTTGTCCTGCGAGAATTTTACGGCCTTTGGAGTCTCGTCCGTCTGTTGGTGCGGGGGAGGGTGGCGGCGGGGCGGATGGAGGCTCTGTGTGTGTGTGTGTGTGTGTGTGTGTGTGTGTGTGTGTGTGTGTGTGTGTGTGTGTGTGTGTGTGTGTGTGTGTGTGTGTGTGTGTGTGTGTGTGTGTGTGTGTGTGTGTGTGTGTGTGTGTGTGTGTGTGTGTGTGTGTGTGTGTGTGTGTCTGTGTCTTGTCTATGTCTGTGGTTGTATTTGTATCTGTGTATTTGACCATATATATACGTAGACACAGAATTAAACAAATATTTTATTTTGGTTCTTTGCGGTTTTCATCCAAATGAAATAGGCTATTTATATTAAGAATGAAGTAATTATCTTTGATCTTGCTTTAATGAATTTTCTCTTTTCTTTTTTTCCAGGTAATAAACTTGTGGTGGTCATGCAACTGCATTAAGGTACGCAAGCAAATGGACGAGACTCAGATAGCGAGTTTGTGATATTTCCGTAACAAATATTTCTATTATTACTGATAATAGAACCTAGGAGGTCGGTCTCCGTGCCCAAATGGGATAATCTGCGTATGGATAATGTAAGTGGGATTAATAGGCTTGGTTAAAAATGGTATGGTAAAAGATAAGGTAAACAATTACGTTGTTGTACTTGATTGCAAAGTAATGTAGGGAAGTTCATGTACTTGAATCCGAAAATACTTGTAGAGTATATTGTGATGGAGCCGATAACGCGTGGCACTATATTTAACTATTGCTAAAGAAAGAAGTGGACGAGGGAAACACAAAGAGGAGGTGGAGAAGAAGGAGAAGAAGAAGGAGGCAAAGGAGAGAAAGAAAAAGAAAAGGGAAAAGGAAGCGGAGAAGAAAAGAAGAAGAAAAAGGGAGAAGAATATCCCATGATTTCTCTTGACACACGAATCCATAGGCCTATGTTTATGGCACTGCGTTACCATAAAGCAGACACGAGGGAGGGTAGCGGGGGTAGCGGGATTCTTGGAGGGAGGGAGGGGGGGGGGAGCGGAATATGTTGGAGGGAGGAGGGGGAGGGGAGGGGGGTTGGAGGGTTGGGTGCTAGGTGGGTCAAGATTCAGTGGAGAGACGTCTTGACATCGTAAATCCGGGTCGTGAAAGTTAATGCACATCAGGGTCCCGTAGTGAGGGTGCGAGTTTTTTTTTTTTTTTTTTTGTGTGTGTGTGTTTCTGTTTTTGTTTGTGTGTGTGTGTGAGTGTGTGAGTGTGTGAGTGTGTTATGCCGGGTCATTATGTCTTTCGGGGAGGGTAGAGAAAACTGTGACTGTTGCTTATGTTGGAACGAGGGAGATGTCGCGTTTTGAATTGTGTCACGTGATTGTGGTCCGTAACGGTCGAAAGCCTCCCGTGTTTGTGTTACGTTTGTATTTCTCTCTGTCTGCCTGCCCCCCCCCCCTCTCTCTCTCTCTCTCTCTCTCTCTCTCTCTCTCTCTCTCTCTCTCTCTCTCTCTCTCTCTCTCTCTCTCTCTCTCTCTCTCTCTCTCTCTCTCTCTCTCTTCTCTCTCTCTCTCTCTCTCTCTCTCTCTCTCTCTCTCTCTCTCTCTCTCTCTCTCTCTCTCTCTCTCTCTCTCTCTCTCTCTCTCTCTCTCTCTCTCTATCTATATATATATATATATATATATATATATATATATATATACACACACACAGACACACTCAGAAGTACACACACACACACACGCGCACACACACACACACACACACACACACACACACACACACACACACACACACACTCTGCGCTCTCATCCATCTATTTCTCTGCCGCGAAATCGTAGATGTATCAGCCGCGTCTTCTCCCTCGCCTCACTCATCAAGCAAATTGCGAGAGCTCGAACGTGCAAAGCCAAGAATCCTCCGGAATCCGCCGAGACGGTTAGATCTTAAAGAGGTTTGAACTTTGAATGGCGTGAGTGCAATCTGCTACGTCTGCATCCGCGCTTCCCCCTCCCTCCCCCCTCCCCCATCCCCTCGCTTCGCTCTTCATCGTCCGTGCCCCTCCCCCTCCTTCCCTCCCTCCGCTTCTCGCCTCTCTGTCTCTTTCTCTCTTTCTTCCTCTCTCCTCCCTGCTTCTTGCTTCTACTCGCACCTTTTTCGGTCTGTCTTTTACCTCATCCACCCCCCTTCCCCTGTCGTTGCTCTCCTTCTCTCCTTTACTCAGCCACTCCTTATCATCCCTCTGACCTTCCTTCCATTAACCCCGCTTCCCTCTCTGCCCCTCCCTTCCTCATCCCTCTTTCTTCTGCCCTCCCTTCTTCACCCCCATCCCTAGTCTCTAGTCTATCACCTTCTTTCTATCCCCTGTCCCCTTTTCCCCCTTCCATCTATCCCCTCTTCCTATTCCTCCTTCCTTCTATCCCCTCTCCCTATTCCTCCTTCCTTCTATCCTCTCTTCATATTCCCCCTTCCATTTACCCCTCTCCCTCTTCCCCCTTCCATTTACCCCTCTCCCTATCCCCCCTTCCTTCTACCCCCTCTCCCATATTCCCCCTTGCTTCCAACCCCCTCTCCCTATTCCCC
>NC_091574.1:34394375-34396875 GCF_042767895.1 Penaeus vannamei | reverse complement strand
CATGTTTTTATTACCGCGTAAGTACACTCCACTCTTTATCCGTGGCGTATTTTGCAAATTACTCTAGAACTGTGGAATTTAGAGTATTTAGTCTGACCCTCTGACAAAAAAGATATAGAGAACAGGAGGCTGTGTAGAAGAAGAAAAAAGATAAATAGAAAACCCTTTGACAAAAAAGATATAGAGAACAGGAGGCTGTATAGAAGAAGAAAGAAGATAAATAGAGATAGCAGGGGAATTTGAGTGAGATACCTCTTGACAAGTTTCACATCATTATCGTTAATCTGATCGTTCCATCTTCTTGCCCACTGATAAAGAATGGCAGTTTGATTCACTCCGTTCTTCGAAGGATGTTTAAATAGCCAACATTCTTCTGTTGAGCTAATATTGATTCAGAATTTAAACTGATGTCGATTACATGGGAAGACATTTGGCAAGATGGGTGTTGCGCAAACGTGCCATATAAATGAGCATGTTTTTAAACTGATCGTTGTGATTTTCATTTATTTTTTCCCCTTTTGCACTCATGATGATTCAGCTGATTCAATTTATTTCCTTCTCTTTCAGTATATTTCTGTGTTAGTCAGTCATTGTAATTTTCATTTGTTTTTCTTTTCTTTTCTTTTTTTTGCACTTTCCATGGTGATTTAATCGATTTTCTTATTTTCAATATATTTTTAAAAACTAGTAATTGTTATTTTCACTCTTCATTTATTCCTTTCTTTCACTTTTCATGGTGATTAAGTTTATTTTTCGTTTCTTTCAGGTACGTAAATACGTCAATAAAAGAATCTGTTCAACAGCGAAGTGAGGATAAGACAGGAACTGCACACTTCTGTCTCCCAAACTTACCGTCTTCCTCTAATGAAAGGTAAACACGCGTGAGGATGAGGAGTCTCAGGTGAGAAGTTTCAACTCTGCTTTAAAATGTTTGATAGAGATCAGACGGGAAAGTTTATCCAAGGTTATAGGAAGATGTTGAAGACTTCGAGTAAGGGAGGAAAGAAAAGAAGAGAAGTTTTATATAAAGTTAGTTTTCTAATTTAAAGATTTTTTTAAAAATGTGATTTGTGTAAGCCTTTTGTTTTAGAGATTCGTTGTATATTGGCTTTTAATTAAAGGGCCTGGGAGTCCTGCCATGGCGTTGGAGGGTCGCTGGGACACAGGAAGTCGGTGCTAGTGTTACCTCAGAACCCAGGATTTTGTGTAACTTTACCGTCGTGTGGGAGAGAGAGGGTGTTGGTGACGCGGTCGATTCCCCTTCAACTTAACCCACGTCTAAGAGTGTTTTCCTTTGTTATTCTCATTTTCTGTTTTATTTCTGAACCCTCCTCCTGTGGTCGCCGCTTGGATGCTGAAGGGGTGTCGTTCGTCGATGATAAATGGAGAGGAAGTTCTTTTTTTTTTAAGGGATTTCTTTGGGTGAGAAGTTTGAAATGGCTTTCGGGTGGTTGGATCTGCTCTCGGATTCGCTCTTGGATGCGTTCTTGGATCTGAGGTGGGACTCGGTCTGGCGACGCCCTTCGCTCTTATCGAATAGCGGTTGCTTGACTTGTTGATTCAGCGGCTCTCCATTTTTAGTTCGCTTCCCACGCGAGGGTCAGCAGGCAGCTGGGGTTCTGCTCTAACACACACCACTGGTTCCTTTGCCTGGAAGTGGAGGCACGTGCTCCTTCGCGCGGATATTTGCAGGTGAAAGAACTCGATATTTCTTTCTTTTTTTCTACCCTGGCTTTTTGTCTCTGTCTCTTTCTTGTCTCTTAGTCTCTTCTCTCTCTCTCTCTTCTCTCTTCTCTCTTCTCTCTTCTCTTTTCTCTTTTCTTTCTTTCTCTTTTCTTTCTTTCTCTTTTCTTTCTTTCTTTCTTTCTTTCTTTCTTTCTCTCTCTCTCTCTCTCTCTCTCTCTCTCTCTCTCTCTCTCTCTCTCTCTCTCTCTCTCTCTCTCTCTCTCTCTCTCTCTCTTCTCTTCTCTCTTCTCTCTCTCTCTCTCTCTCTCTCTCTCTCTCTCTCTCTCTCTCTCTCTCTCTCTCTCTCTCTCTCTCTCTCTCTCTCTCTCTCTCTCTCATAATTTTCATAATGTTATTTTTTCCCCCACTCTTTCTCTTCTTTATCAAACATGTATGTCGCGAAAAACGGAAGGAAAAGAAAGTTGCTAAATAAAGAAAAAAATGAGGTTAATGGAAATTAAAAGGAAGGAAGGAGAGAAGGGAAGGAAATGAAACACATTTGGAAAAGGTGAGAAAAGAAAATTTATGACGAGATCGGCATGGCGAGAGGGAGGCAGGGAGAGAGAGAGAGAGAGAGAGAGAGAGAGAGAGAGAGAGAGAGAGAGAGAGAGAGAGAGAGAGAGAGAGAGAGAGAGAGAGAGAGAGAGAGAGAGAGAGAGAGAAAGTGAGAGACAGACTGACAGACAGAGAGGAAGGAAGGGAGGTAGGTGGGGGGAGGAAAGGGAAAGAGAAAAGAACGAAAGAGAGAGAGAGAAAGAAAGACACGTTTGTTTCT
>NC_091574.1:34374375-34389375 GCF_042767895.1 Penaeus vannamei | reverse complement strand
GCTTCCAAACGACTCCTCGAAGGGGGGCGGGGGAGGGGAATGGGGGGGAGAAGGGAGGGGAGAGGAATGAGGGGGGAAGGGAGGAAGGGAGGTAACACAAGCCTCCCATAGGAGTGGGTTGTTCTCGTGTTTAACAACCTACTATACTTTGAGTAAGTGTATTTTTTTCCCTCATTTTTTTGTCTCTCTCTCTCGTCTTCTCTCGTTTCTTCTTATCATGTTCTCATCGGGTATTCCCTCCCCCCCCCCCCCCCCCCACCCCACACCCCAACCCCCGCCTCCTCCAGTCTCTTCTCCCATTTCCCACCCATCCTTTTAACCCCCCCCTCCCCCCCTCCTTCGTGTTTACGTTACATGACCCTCCGCGTTGGGCTCAGATGTATGGGGGAGGAGAGGAGATGGGAGAGAAAGAACAGGCAAGGAAGAAAGAAGGAAGATGAGACGAGAGAGAGAAGTAGGAAAAAAAATAGTGTATTTTAAGGGGAGAGTAGAAGAAGGAAGGAATGGAGATGAGAGAAGAGAGATGATGTGAAGGAATAAATAATATATTGCATGGTAAGGGGAAACTAGAAAAAAGGGAAGGAAGGAAGGAATATGAGAGAAGAGAAGTGATGGGGAAGAATGAATGAATAATATAATGTATGGTAAGGGGAAAGTAGAAAAAGGAAGAAATGAATATGAGAGAAGAGAGGTGATGGGCAAGAATAAATAATATATTGTATGGTAAGGGGGAAGTAGAAAAAAGGAAGAAATGAATATGAGAGAAGAGAGATTTGGGCAAGAATAAATAATATATTGTATGGTAAGGGGGAAGTAGCAAAGGGAAAGAATGGAATACTCGAGTGGAACGAGTAAGGGCCGGGCGGTTATTTTGGGTGGGGAAGGAACACAAAAGGGGAGATGGGGAGGAAATGACGGATTGGGGAGAGGGGGGAGGGGGAGGGGGGAAGAGCACGGGAGGGAGGTTGGCTCTTGATATCGATTTCTGAATGAGGGATCAGCATGACGCAGTTACGATTCTTTGACACGAAAAAGAGGAAGAAGGGGAAGGGGAGAAGGACTCGTGGAACCGCGTGGAGTACGGATTGGATTTTCATGACTTCATTCCCTAGAGCGAATCGACGCCATGTTGAAAGCGGTTGAGTGTTGGGACATCATTTTCTTATCCGGATTCCCCGAAAACCGCTGATAAGACTGCTGAGTGTCTTATCTCTACTGATGTAGACCATGCATCACCGACAACAGGGTGATATGATGACAGCTCCACCGGCAATAGACGTGCCATGTTTTTCTTAAGTTCAGATGTCAGGACGTGTGTATATGCACTTCGCTCTGGAATAAATTTGCATACTAAGACAAAAGTTGTATTCAGACGTTTATATTTATGGATACGTATACAATTCTTTTCTCTTTTTCTTTCTCTCTTTTATTCTCTCTCATCCCGTCCTACATTTATTGTGTGACGTAGCGTGTTGGTCTGGCAATCTCGCTAACTCGCGTTCAATCTCGCGCGCGCGGCCAGTGGATGGTAACCCCGGCCGAAAATCCTTTGTAATAGATGGAATTAAAACGAAATCTAAATCTGATCAATCTCTCCCTCTCTCCATCTCCCTCTCCTGTTTCCTTTCCGTCTTTCTCTCCCTCTCCCTCACCCTTTCCTTCTCCATCTCCCTCACCCTTACCCTCTCTCTCTATCTCTATCTCACCCTCTTCCTTTCCCTCCCTCTTGCTCATTTTCTCCTCTCCCTCTCCCCCTCTATCTCTTCTCCCTCTCCCTCTCCCTCCTCTATCTCTTCTCCCTCTCCCTCTCCATCCCCATCTCTCTTTCCCTTTCCCTCTCCATCTCCCTATACCTCCCTTTACTTCACCCTCTCCCTCCACCCCACCCCGTCCCCCACTTCCCCTTACCACGTCTCCGCAAGAGGGCGTTCCCACCGCGGGCGGCGCGTGCGAGTCCGACGAGTCGTCTGGACCGCCGTAAAGTCTCTCTGCGTCTCTTTACGTGTCTCTCGCGGCCGCCACAGGCATCTTCGGAGATGCCGCACGAGGTCGTAAAGTGACGTGGGACCCTTATCAGAGGGTGGCGCTTCGACTCGTCTTCGTCTTCTGCGTCCTTATCTCTTCCCTTTTTTTGGTCTGTGTTTATATGCCTGTTTTTTGTCATAGCGTTCGGTAGTCTGTCTTTCATTCTGCGGTTGATTATTGTAGTGCGTTATTCCCTTCACCGTGGATAATGGCATCCGGAAGAAACATTCATTCACAGTCCCGAAGATCCACCGAGTGCCCGTAACCCCCTCGACGCCGCGCTTGTCAGGACTCGATCATCTTACAAGGAGTTGCGGTCGAGAGGCTAAAACGCGTTCGACGTCCCCCTCCTTCTGTCGAGGGTCGCCGGTCCTTCCAAGGCGCCGTCCCTCGCGTCGAGTAGCACTTGGTATTCGATTTTGTGGTTTTTGTTTGGAAAACTAGCGGGGGTGTTTGTTTTCGGGTTTTTGAGACCGGTATAGTCAAAATGGGGGCATTTGTTCTATTACCTTCCTCCTCTGACTTTTGACGTCTGTCTTTCTCTCTCTCTCTCTCTCTCTCTCTCTCTCTCTCTCTCTCTCTCTCTCTCTCTCTCTCTCTCTCTCTCTTTCTTTCTTTCTTTCTTTCTTTCTCTCTCTCTCTCTCTCTCTCTCTCTCTCTCTCTCTCTCTCTCTCTCTCTCCTCTCTCTCTCTCTCTCTCTCTCTCTCTCTCTCTCTCTCTCTCTCTCTCTCTCTCTCTCTCTCTCTCTCTCTCTCTCTCTCTCTCTCTCTTCCTCTCCTCTCTCTCTCTCTCTCCTCCTCTCCTCCTCTCCTCCTCTCCTCCTCTCCCCCGCCCTCCCTCCCTCCCTCCCTCCCCTTCTTCCCTCCCTCCCCTTCTCGCTCTCTTACCTTTCTACGGCAGTGAAAGGAGCGAGCCACAAAGGTTTCCTTCGGCCCCGATTGTTTTGGCGTGATTGCGAATCGGCGAAGAAACCCCGTGACCAATTGCCTAATGGCCCCGTTTTTCCATATTGGACGAGGGAAACGGCGAAGAAAGAAAGAGTAGAAGAAAAGACGCGAGATGAAAAGACCATGTCACGTAGAGTCGTGTCAAGTCATGTCATGTTCGTTTGCGTTAATCCGACGCCCGGCTCGAGTCCGGCTTAGCTCGGACGGGGCTTCCTTTTCCCAAGACGAGTAAACAGGACGTCATTCGATTCAAAAATTAATCAGAGAAAAGAGAAGAGGAGAGAGGAGAGTGGGTGGGGGTGGGGTGGGGTGGGGTGGGGGAAGTTCGACGAACCTCCATACACCCGACGCATCATTAGTCACATGCCACTCTCGTCTTTCCCCCCTCCTCCCCTCCCTTCCCCTCCCCTCTCCCCTTCCACTTCTCCCGACACCGCCACTTTCTCCCACCCGCCCTCTCTCCCACGCCCACTGCCCTCCTCCGCGCCCTCCTCACCTCTCCCACCGATGGGCGCAGCATGTTCACCTTATTTATAGCTCCTACGATGCTACAGCGTCGCCATGCTCGGGAGTTGGTGCATCGGGGGTCTATAAAGGAGTGAGAAAGGAAGGAGGAAGTAGAGGAGGATGGAGAAATGGAGGATGGGAGAAGAGGAGGAGGGAGAAGTATGGCGAAGGGGAAGGGAGGATGGAAAAATGGAAAAATGGAAGATGAGAAGGAGAAGATGAAAGAAAATACAAAGAAAAAAACTGAGTTAACAGAGATTAAGAAGAGGAAGGCGAAGAAAATGAGGTGGAGAAGGAGGAGGAGGAAGAAGACAAGTCTGCACGCCCCGTACGGCACGCAAGGAGGAAGAATATACGTTAGACGCCGCGTTGACCCGTTATGGGACCCGGATTGACCCTTAGAGGTGAAAGGTCACTTCTCGCTCGCCGTCAGGAGGGAAAGTCAAGGGGAAGAGAAGGAAAGGGACGATAGGAGAATGAGGAGATGAGGGAAGGAAATTGAATGGGAGAGAAAGTGAAAGAGAGGAGGACGATTGGTTGTAAGGAAGAGCAAATGAAGTGAAATCGAATGAAAGCAAGTTAAAGGAAAGATGTGGGGGAGGCAGTGAGTGTAATTTGCGACGAAGAAAAGGTGATAAAGGACACGAAAGAAGAGGGGGAGGGAGAAGGAGTTGAAACGTGACGGAATTAATGATGACCGGACTGATACAGAGAGAAGCTAAATATACCTTTTACCAAGTGTGGCCTCAAGGGTGACTGTGCGTGAGTGTGCGGGCGTTGCAGCGTATCATTGTGTATTATGTTACTTTTTACGTTGTTTTTTTTTCATCTTATGCTTATTGTATATTTGTATGATTTCTCTGCAATGCGTCTAAAGGTACATTGTGATCCCTTTATGTATTATTTTTTTGGTTCCATATGTCGACCCGTTTTCCTGTCTGTGCATAAGTTTGTTGAAATGAGTTGAAATCATACTTATTACAGTCCCAAGTTGCAAGACGTCCACTGCGCGCTGGATTTTTTAAGTATATTAATTCATTGCAAGATTAAGTCCAGGAATTTTCTCTCAGGCACGTCGCCAGACACCGGGATGAGGTTGCGTTCTGTCTGCAATTACTTGGGAAATATAAATTATGATCGTTGCAGGAAAGGCGAAGCGAACTGATATTAGCCAACTTTTTTCTGTAATCCAGAAAGAAGCTTGATAGAGGTCCGTCTTGGATTTTTTTTTCACGCGTAGAAAGTCTTTTTTTTTGGTGGAAAATGTAGTCACAGGTGTGTCATGGTGTAGTTACATAGAGCAGGTGTCGGGGCCGTGTAATACAGCATATGATATTTATTTATTCGTTGATTTATGCGGTTCATCTATTTTGTCATTATTTATATATATGATGTAAGCAGGTGTTAGGATGCTGTGGGAGTGATGCAACTGGTCGCTGCCTCTCTTGAATGTTATCGCGTGGATTTGACGGCATCTAGGTCAGACAAGGTCAAGGGAAGAGAAAGAGAGGAAAAGACGAAAGGAAGGAGAGAAGGTAGAGTGGAAAAAAGAGGGAGAGAGAGAGAGAGAGAGAGAGAGAGAGAGAGAGAGAGAGAGAGAGAGAGAGAGAGAGAGAGAGAGAGAGAGAGAGAGAGAGAGAGAGAGAGAGAGAGAGAGAGAGAGCGAAGGAAAGAGAGAGTTTAGTTTCGGTATTAACTATCTCAGTATTCCGGATGCAGGAAAGTATAATTATTTAGAAAATAAAATAAAAAAATGGTGAATGTTAAATGAAAAAACAACTAAATATGGACAGGGAATTCATTGTTATAAATACAGAGCCTGCCATTGTGTTATTCGTTTCTGTAGATAACACGGGTTTCGCAAACGTTAACAAAACGCTCGGAGTTTGCTGTGTGTATTGTAAATATAATCTGTAATACATTTGTCTGTCTGTAATACCTTTGTCTGTTTTGTTCATGCCCGCTGTCAGTCGTGGAGCGCCGGCTCTCTCTCACATTTGGAAAAGCTTTCTTTCCGCTTTGCAGATGATATATATATATACTTTTTTTCTTTTTTCCTTTTTTTTCTTTTTTCTTTCCGTTTTCTGTTCTTCCTTTTCCTCTTCCGTTTTCCATTTTTCATTTTGAAAGTTAAATATTTTTTTCTTCTCTCCTTCCTCTTTCTTTTTTTTTTTACTTTCCGTTTTCTGCTCTTCCTTTTCCTCTTCCGTTTTACATATTTCATTTTGAACATAACTTTTTTGTTGCTATTTCCGATGTCGTATTATTTTTGTATGTATTTCTTCCAGCCAGCTAGCATCTCTTATATATAAAGTGTTTTTTCGTCATCTCTTTAATCTTACTGTTCTTCCTCTCCTCTTCCTCCTCCTCCTCCTCCTCCTCCTCTTATTTTACTTTCTCTCTAATCTTTTGATTTTCCTTCATCAACATGTCTACCCTGTTACTTTTTTTGGTTTTATTTTCATTTTATCTTTCTTTTGCAATCGATGACTAGGACGGCTTTATAACCACAACCACCACCACCACCACCGCCATCAATAACCAGTACCACTACAGCTATTATAACCACAACCACCACTACCACCACCGCCACCGACACTGCCATTATAACCAGTACCACTACAGCTATTATAACCACAACCACCACTACCACCACCGCCATCAATAACCAGTACCACTACAGCTATTATAACCACAACCACCACTACCACCACCGCCATCAATAACCAGTACCACTACATCTATTATAACCACAACCACCACTACCACCACCGCCATCATAACCAGTACCACTACAGCTATTATAACCACAACCACCACTACCACCACCGCCATCAATAACCAGTACCACTACAGCTATTATAACCACAACCACCACTACCGCCATCGCCATCATAACCACAACCACAACACTCAGCCAGTCAACTCCTGCCCCCGCCGCCGCCGCCACAAGGACCGCCTCGACCGCCGCGTTTCCACCTCTATCAAACGCAAAGGGCGATGAAAGACTTATGTCCTCCCCGTCCACCGCCGCGGTCCACGGGATTATAATGGCCATAGTAACCGGGAGACGAACGGAACTCTCACCCTTACGGACAGGTGTCTGAAGTTGATCAAGGAATTGAGGAGGTCGTTTTCCTTGTCATTTGCCCTTTTTTTATGGAGTCCTTCGTCTCGTTTTATGCTATTTTCCTTTTCGTGAAATTGGGTCGCAAGCCGGAAGGGGGGGGGGGAGTAGAGAGGGAGGAGGGATAGAAGGAAAAGGAGGGATGGAAGGAAAAGGAGGAGAGGAGGGAGAGAGGAGGGATGGATGGATGAAGGAAGGAAGGAGGAAGGAGGGGGATGGAAAGGAGGTGGGAGGCAACAAGAGAAGGAGAGGGGGGGGGGGAGAATTACTTGCCCATAAATCCTTGAAGGAGTATTTGAGATATGGCGATGGGTGTGCCCGAGTCAACAGGACAGCCTTGTGAAAACTCATTTCAGACATTCATTAGCCCGACCCCCCCCCTTAATTTTCATTACACGTGCCATCGTCATTATTATTATTATTACTATTATTATTATTGTTATTGTTATTGTTGTTCTTGTTGTTGTTGTTATTCTTGCTGCTGCTGTTAGTATGGTTATAATGGTTATTATTATTATTAGTAGTAGTAGTAGTGGTAGTGGTGGTGGTGGTAGTAGTAGAAGGAAAAGAAGAAGAAAAAAGGAGAAGAAATAGAAGCAACAGTAGTAGTAGCTGGATCATCATATTTATTACTTTGGCTCCTAAAAAATCTTCCTTTGTTCCACACGTGATTTATTATTCCTTTATTTATTATTCGTACGTATCGTATATCTTAGAAAGGAATGAACAAAAGAGTGACGTCTTTAGGCAGGTACAAAGGAAGGCAAGTGCCACCCAGGTCCCATGATTATTCCATTCCTCCCATAAACCACAGAACATGGGGTATTATTATAGGCATGTCGTTTCGGTCGCGATCGCCCCTTGGTTTGGCACCGAAAGCTGGAGTCAGGGTTAGTGAAAGGGCCGACTGTGTTTAACAAGACCCACAGGCACCCTCGTTGGCATCCTTCCCTCCTTTACCCCAGTTGGCATCCATCTCCCCTCGCCCATTACACACTCTGTACAACCAACATCTTGTTCCAAATGGGACTTGATGTATGGACATTACAAGAACGTGGAAAGGGAGGGAGAGGGGGAGCGGCGGGGGTTGTGGGACGGAGGAGAGAGGAAAAACAGAATTAAAACGGGAATAGGAGAAGTGTGAATAAACAAGTGATTGCTAACATCTTTGGGAATAAGTATATGAAACGAACAGCGGTAACCAGTCTCTTTTTGTGGAGAAAGGCGCCTCCTCTCAAAAGGTCCCGCTGATCATATTTCACGGGGCGATTGATTTCAGTGGGCCATCTCCGCGTGGGCGTGTCAGGCGATTTAGAAACTCCCAATGCCAAGTCCCGAATAAGGGCTGAGCGAAGGTGGAGCTGCAGGGCGTGTCCCAGTGCCCCTGACCCCCTGAACGGACCGAAAAGAACAGTCAGTCAGTGGCTTTCAAAGGCGTACTTCTCCAAAGAGGGTTTAAGGGTGAGTTTAGGATGGCAGGTCGGCGATGAGGAACTGCGCCCGCCGCGCCTGAGTCCCGTCGACGGAAGGGCGGCAAGAGGTGCCTGCAGCGTCATCATTTGCGCTGGTTAATAACCCGCTGGGAATCGGACAGCTTCCGTCGACTGACTTTCACTGGTCGACGGCTGCTTTTTGCTCGGGAGTTTATTGCTAACCAGCCATCCTCTCTTGTTGCTTTTTGTCTGCTGATGCTTTACATTGCTTCCGAAGTCCGTAGACCAGCGGAATATAAGAACGGAACTGCAATGCTTGTAGATCAGGGTTAAGAGCACTTTCGAGACTTTACTGTGCGCAGTTAAGTGAAGTTTTCGTCCCCGGAGCTTCGCGAGTTCATAAAAGTTCTTCAGTTCTTCCGGAGACGAGGTAATCAAGAGTAAGTTACATAGGCGCTCCCAGACAGCGAACCTTGCGCTTTATGGACTTTATAGACTGCCGCCCTGTGTGGCGAGGTCAGCGGAGGTGCGAAATAGGTATTAAAAGTGGCCGAGCTGGGAAGACCTCGTCGCCCGGGCTTTTATTGTGCTCGAAATGGATCTCGGGACGCAGCTCCTCGCGCCGAAGGAGACCGGAGTGAGTGGACCTCGCTCGTTCTCACGGGGCGCCCACGCGACCCCGGGGCTCTCACGGCGGAGATGGAGCCCCGAGTGATCGCCGGGGAGGCAGCTCCGGGCGCCCTGCGGGAGTCGAGTAGTGGGGACCCGTTGTTATGCTTTTGCTTTCCTTTCTGGTATTTGTTCGTTTTGTTCTCTCCTCTCCCTTTCTCCTCCCTCCTCTTTCTTTAGCTTCTTCCTCTCAATCTCTATTCTTTAATTTTTCCCCTTTCTGTCCGTCTCTCTACGTCTTCCTTCTTCCTTTCTTTTATTTTTCTCTCCCTGACCCTCTCCGTCTTCACCTTCTCCCCGAACCTCCTTCCCTCTCCGACGTCTCATTCTCCCTGAACCTCCTTCCCTCTCCGACGTCTCATTCTCCCTGAACCTCCTTCCCTCCTTCCTTGTGCCCCTCCTCCCCGCCCTCTCCCGCGGATTGCACAGGGAGCCACAACGGCGCACTTCCGGATTTAACAGCGCCCCGATCTCGAAAGGCGAAGTGCTTGGCGGCCGGAAAGTGATAGGACCCGATACCCCGAGGTCAGCCTCATTCTTTTCCCTGGCCGCTCCCGGCCGCTCTTCTCCTTTTATTTCTTTGCCTCGGTGTGCTTTTATTACTATTATTTTTAGGTGTTTGTTCGACTCGTTCGTCTTGTTTATTGTTATGTTATTTTCTTTGTTGGTAATTTTCCTTCTCTCGCCTTTTTTGTTTTTGTTTTGTTTTGTTTTGTATTTGGTTTTGTTTCATTCAAGGCTGGGGAAGGCGATAAGGGAGGGAATGAAAGAGATGGAGAGAGAAAGGGGAGAAAAAGAGAGGGAGAGGGGGGAGAGAAGAAAGTGGTAGAAGCCTGGAATTGAAAGAAGAGGAAGAGAGGAAAGAAGGGAAGACCAAATATGAGCGCTGATGGAGGGGGAGCGTCTGAGTTGAGAGGTCACTCCGGACAGGAAAGCCGATCCCGCGAGAGGGAGACGGCGAGGTCCAGATGTCCAGTGAGATCTCCGACGGCGATTGGAGGGAAAGCGGCGCCTTGAGGGGGAAAGTGTGCCCCGATGTCCCGTCAGACTGTCCATCCGTCATCGCACTTCAAGTTGGGAAGAGGTCGGGTGGGCCTTCGACTCCCGCGAAGGATCTGGGGCTTAGTCTTTGAGAGGGGCGTTAGGATTTGTGTCGTGGTGATGGCTAAGTGAACCGTAGCACCGGGTCACGACTCAGAACAGGGGTGTAGGCCTATAGACAAAGTCACGGCGTAGAGAAATGCGACACGCAGGTCATGTGACCCAGAAACCCAGGTCACATATGGTCGATACGCCTTAACTCTAAGACAATACCATTGATGTCTATTTTTGACGCTAGTGGGATGAAATGTGTTTTGGATGGGGCATTGTTTCTGCTGGTTATTGATACGTGAAGTTTCAATTAATATTTGGCGTTGGAGAGCGAACATAAACTATTATTATATCAGACTGATGTTGAAATACGAAAGCATAGATTTTTATTCAGAAAATTTGCTCCAGACAGTAACAAGTCCCAAACAAGTTTCCAACCCTCGCGACATTTGCCAGAACCCGCAGTGACGAAGGATGCTTGTCCACTCCTGACCCGCGACCCCAAGGATTTGACCTCTGCCTGCCATCAGTCAGTGCCAGCTGGACGCGGGAGGCCGAGGGGCGGTGACAGTGTACAGGGAGAGGGGAAGGGAAACAAGCGAAGCCCTGGCCGACAATTAGCGGGGATGATGTGTGGACAAGGGCAGTCGTGCATGGTTGAGCGGAGGGGAAAGTGTGGCGGCGTTCGCGCGCGGGAGAGAAAGTAGGATTTAAAGGGACAGAGTTTTAGAGGGACAGAGTTTTAAGGGGACAGAGCTTCGAAAGGGATCACGATGTTTTAGAAAATCCAGTTAAGACTGTAAAGGCGAACGTAACTGTATTCCAGGCAAACGAGCCAGTGAATTAGATTATATTAATCACGCGGAGGCATTTGTGTTATTTCGTATAGCAGCCTATATCGCCTAGAAATATCATTATGTTTAATTGGAGGCGGCTGAGTGGAAGCAGGCACGGTGAGCAGGGTGGAGATGTATTTTTATTATCTGGGAACGAAACGTTAAGGGAAGAGAAAGTTGATTATTCTTTTATTGCTACTCTTTGCGTATAAGATAATTATTTTCTAATGTTAGCTTCCCGTTTTTTTAAATCTAATTAAGAGATGTTACGAGCTCGGTCTGTCTCGCCGCAATTTGCTGCGTAAAACTAAACAAATGAAGTAGTAGTAAAAAGGAAAAAGAGAGAGAAGTACTGAAATAAAGAAATACCCGAGAAAAAAAAGTATAAACAGAAGTTAAGATCAAATTACAAAAGAATACTTGGCTTCTCAGCGTGTGGGAGGGGGAGGGGGGTGGCGTCGGTGTGAATGGGAGAGACGAAGGGGGAAGGGAAACCATAGAAAAGATTTATGGAAACGGCACTTTATGGATGTCGTAACACCTAGGAGTATGTGAAAGGGCGCTGCCGGAAAGGGGGAAGGGAGTCGTTTGGGCTAACGAGGGAATTCGAACGATTTGATTCAGAAGAGCCGCTTCCATAGTTGGCTTTGCGGGTTTTTGCCGACATCTTTTGGTAGGTTTTAGGGGATGGATGATGATAACCACACGGTAGATGGATATGGATGTAGGAGTGGCGATGGAGATGATCACTCATGTGGCTCAGACAAAAACAGTCAGACAAAAAATAATTAAAACAGCAGCAAAAATGAATGCGTAGTCGTGGAAAATAGGAAGGAAACGCAAGCGAAGATGGAGAGGGATAATAGAGGGAGAAATGATGAAAAAAATCCAATCAAGGACAAAAACAAATCAACCACTACCACGGAGAGGAATAAGAGAAGGAAAAAATAAAAATAAAACTCAACCAAACGCAAGCAAAAATCAACCATGAAGACGATAAGGAGTAAAAGGGAAAAAAGAAAAATGAAACCCAACCAAACGCAAGCAAAAATCAACCATAAAGACGAAAAGGAATAAGAGGGAAACAATAAGCCCAACCAAAGGCAAGCAAAAATCAATCACAAAAACGAAAAGGAATAATAGAAGGGAGGAAAGAAAGAAAGAAAAGAAAAAATCCCTAACGTAGAGATAGATCGGCAGAACAACCGGATCTCGGCGACACCTCCGAGGCCGCGACACCACTCGGCCAGTCGCCCGCGGGAGGGAAGCCGCAGAAGCCGCTTTCGGAGTGCCATACAGAGGCCTTTTAGGGGCGGCTTGCGGGCGGCGCTCCACTTGCCTTGGCAATGCTCTGCGCTCGCTGCCCCTTGGGTGGAAGGGGGGAAGGGGGGTTGGGTTGCAAGGGAATTGGGTCTTTTTTAAGAAGGGGTTATTGTTTTGTTTTGTTTTGTTTTGTTTAGTACGGTGTGTGTGTGTGTGTGTGTGTGTGTGTGTGTGTGTGTGTGTGTGTGTGTGTGTGTGTGTGTGTGTGTGTGTGTGTGTGTGTGTGTGTGTGTGTGTGTGTGTGTGTGTTTGATCATGTTTTCAATATGTGTGTCTGAAGGATTTTTTTTCGCAACATCCTTGATCTTGATGTTACATTTTTTATTTTTTTTATTTTATTATTATTATTTTTTTTATCGCAAGATCATTTATTGCTCCATATAAATGTATCTACAAATGAATATAGTGAGAGGAGTAAAGAAGACGCCGGTAATTGGAAGGCGATGTAGGAAAGAGAAAGACGAGAAAAAAATTCTGTTGTGTTTTGCTATGTCTGCTTACACGAAGGATGCATTCTCTTCATTTGGTTGTTTGCTATCCCGCGCAACAACCTCCTGCAATTGTTACTTGTTATGGTCGGTGTGTTTCCTTCTCTCTCTCTCTCTCTCTCTCTCTCTCTCTCTCTCTCTCTCTCTCTCTCTCTCTCTCTCTCTCTCTCTCTCTCTCTCTCTCTCTCTCTCTCTCTCTCCCTCTCTCTCTCTCTCTCTCTCCCTCCCTCTCCCTCTCTCTCTCTCTCTCCCCCTCCTCTCTCTCTCTCTCTCCCTCCCTCTCCCTCCCTCCCTCCCTCTCTCTCTCTCTCTCTCTCTCTCTCTCTCTCTCTCTCTCTCTCTCTCTCTCTCTCTCTATCTCTCTCTCTCTCTCTCTCTCTCTCTCTCTCTCTCTCTCTCTGTCTCTCTGTCTGTCTGTCTGTCTGTTTGTCTGTCTGTTTTTCTCTCTCAAGAAATCCGGATACGAAATAAGAGAGAAACAGGAAAGGAAAATTTCAAGGGATGGGAAGGGAAGGCGGGAAAGAGGGGGGTGGGTGGGGGGGTTAATGGTCCCAGAGCGCCATGTATCATAACGACCCTCGCACTCATTAAGGGTCATTTTCGTGTGTCTTTGTTAATATTTTGTTTCCTGTCTCTCCTCCCTTCTGTAGCGGTCTCTCGCCCCGGCTGGAATTAGTAAATCTATGTCTGTTCGTGCGTGCGTGTGGGAATTCGTGCTTTTGGTCCACATACATGCTAGCATAGATACATGCCGTACAGATTGCTTGTCAGCTATTCACACAACCACACATACACTCACTCACTCACTCACTCACTCACTCACTCACTCACTCACTCACTCACTCACTCACTCACTCACTCACTCACTCACTCACTCACTCACACACACACACACACACACACACACACACACACACACACACACACACACACACACACACACACACACACACACACACACACACACACCCGCGCACCCCTCTCCAATATGTAAATTCAACGATAAAAACAGGGTTTCCAATATTGACAGGAAGTTAATGTTGGGTTGATTTGTCTCATCAGAATAAAAAACAGAAGGCTAATGGCATAGGTTACACGGCCTGGTGGGCGGCATGGGCAAGGTGCGATGACCGTGGGCGTGAATTTGTATATTAATGTGATTAGGCCTAGCTTGTTCTGATATAGGCCTACGGTAATGATACGTGTAGTAGGAGTAGTAGTAATTGTGACTGATGGTGGATTTTCGTGATTGATTTGAATAGTTTGGTGTGTGTTTGAAATAAAATCCTTTTTATTTATTTTTTATTTATGTATAAATTCACTTGCTTTTAATATCGGTTCTGGTGCGGTTCTGTCGGCGGGTAGTGACTTATTGGAGCGTGAATGGTGATGATAATCCTCAAGGGAGGTTTCCGGAGGGAGGGGAGGGAGGGGGTGCTGTAGGGATGTGGGTGGGGGGTGGGGGTTGGGCTGATATCATTAAGGTTAACGTTGGCGACCAGGCGAGATTAGGCTGCCATACGCGTGGTTGGCGAAATGAGAATGCGCAGATGTGTCTCCTAAATGAAATTTTCAGTTTTCGAATTAAATTTGCGGAAGGTATTCGTTTATGTGCGATACGTTAGTGTTCTCGGTCGTCTTTTTGTTTTTTATTGCATTTATTGGTCGTCGTCATCATCCATCACCATTTTCATAGCCACCGTTCGCATTCTATAGTGGGAACCATGTGCCAGTATACCACCTGATAGGCCTATGAAACATTACAGTCAGCCAGGTGGAATTGGACGCTTGGAACATCGTGTTTGTTCTTCGGTGCCTTTGTGATGAATGTTCTCGAAGCCTCGTAGCGGTCACGGCGGGGAACGTTCGTCGTAACAGTTCTTTTACGTCTCCGTCTCCACGCCTGTTTGGCAAGAGTGCTGGTGTACTGCCGTGCGCCGTCTGTGTACTTGTGTATGGGTGTTGTTTTCGTGGCTGTCCTTTTCAGCGTTCTTTTGGTTGTGCTTGTATTTCCGTTGTAGAAAATAACGCTTAATGTTTAGATTTTTACTTGTATTTCTGTTGTAGAAAATAGCGCTTAATGTTTTAGTTTTTACTTGTATTTCTGTTGTAGAAAATAGCTCTTAATGTTTTAGTTTTTACTTGTATTTCTGTTGTAGAAAATAGCGCTTAATTAATGGTTTAGTTTTTACTTGTATATCTGTTGTTGAAAATAGCTCTTAATGTTTTAGTTTTTACTTGTATTTCAGTTGTAGAAAATAGCGCTTAATGTTTTAGTTTTTACTTGTATATCTGTTGTAGAAAATAGCGCTTAATGTTTTAGTTTTAACGTGCTTGCCTGCTTTAGTGTAGAGGTAGTGTATGGTGAAGTGTGCCTTTCTGCTTACGAGGCTTCTACACCTGGTAACAATAAGGAAATTGGTTGATTTTCTGTTTATTTCACCTTCTCTGGCGATTTTTTTCCATATGTACAGTCAGGGGCGGAACTCTGTAGGGAAAGGACTGGACATATCCCGCCATAAACACAGGAATGTTGTCTTACTCATTATTCA
>NC_091574.1:34361875-34371875 GCF_042767895.1 Penaeus vannamei | reverse complement strand
TGTTTTATCAGTTTGTTTATTTATTTATTTATTTATTTATTTTATTATTATTTTTTTTTAATCAGTGATATGCCCAAAGAAACATCTCGAAGGAGAAATGGACTTCAGCGTCTTCGTCCCTGAACCACAATGCCTTCAGAAACGCATCGATTTTTTTTTTCAGCAAGACTATAGCCGATATCAGTGACTCCCCCCCCATTCCCCACCCCCCACCCCTCCCGCCCCTCCCGCCCCTCCGACGCCAAAGTAGCTCGCCGCAGTGTTATCGGCAACTGTAAAACCCATTCCGATAACCCAGCGAAAAAGTTTGCTCTAGCGTTATCGCGGGCGGGGTTGGGCGTATAGCGGAGGGGGTGGGGGGTGGGAGGGGGTGTTGGGATTAAGGGAGGAAGGGGTTAGGATGCGGGAGGGGAAGGTGGGCGTAGGAGTGAGGAAAGGTGGGCGCGTAGGGAATAGAGGAAGGTTGGGGGAAGATGGGCTGAGAGGGTAGGGGAAGGTGGGCGTGAGGTAGAAGGGTGTGGGAGAGAGAGAAAGAGAGGTGTGTTTCTGTGTGTGTGTGAGTGTGCGTGTGTGTGTTTGTGTGTGCGTGCGTGTGTGCGTGTGTGCGTTCGAGCACGTGTGAGGATGTGCGAGTGTATGAATGTATATGTATATGTGCATGTGTATTTGTGTACCTTTAAGTGTAAGTGCATTAAAGCGTAAATGTAATACAAGGAAAATAAGCCAAGGCAAAGAAACAAAGAGCAGGAATGATATTAGTAGGACAAATAGAAACAGAAAACGGATTACTGGACTAAGACGCACTTCTAAAGATTCGCGCCGTTTGTCGTCGTTGTGCTTTCGCTTGTTTTTCGAGGAGTTTCCTGCCCGAAAAAGCAACACAATCAAAGGCATGCAATAACAAACATTTTTCACGCACTAGTGGAGCTTCAGGCACTCTGATGCCACCGCCTCCACATCTCCAGGCACGGTGGCATGACAGCGACTGGCACCCGCTTGTCACTGAGGACGCGAGTGCCTGCGGGGGAGCAAGGAGGAATTATTTGGTGGACGCAGCACCTGTCTTGCCGGCCCGAGGGGAGGGAGGGGGGGGGAATGCAGGCGACGGGGAGGGGGAAGTCCCTTGGGGGGGGGAGTCCCTGGGGTGGGGGGCGGGTGGAATTCGGTAAGGAAGGAAGGGAAAAGAAAAAAAAAAAACATGGAGAAGAAACCGGTGTGTGGGAAGGAAAGAAAGAGAAGGAGAATTTGAGGAATGTGGGAAAACACGACGAAGAGAAATGTGTAAAGAAGAGGACTGGTAGAACTTGGCAGAGAATAGAAGGAAAGGGGATGAAGAAAAAGAAACGGAGGTTTGGGAAGGTAAATACGGAGAAATAAAGGAAAATGAGATGTGGAAAAGACAACGAAGACAGGGCAGTGGAATGTGGTAGAGAGAAAAAAAAACTCAGTGTAAGTAAAGGTAGATTTTTGGAGTGAAAGACAGAAAAAAGAAAAGTAAAGAAGAAACTCAAATAAATATAAGAATGAAAGAGGAAATGTAGCAACAACTCAAATTCATAAAGGACGGAGAAAAGAAGGGCTGGGAGACAGGCGCAAGTTCGAAGGCCGGCGCGGGGCATACATGACGCTAATGCCGTTTTAAAGCCCGCAGGAGAATGGATCGCTGCCATTTCGGTGTCGTAAGGTTTGGGAGCTGGGGTGTCCTTGCGGTCTCTGAGCTTCGGAGTGACGGCAGATGACACCCGTCTCTGGAAGAGGAAAAGGGGTGAAACGAAGGAAGGATGTATTTTCTGTCTGTCTCTTTCTGTTTCTGTTTCTGTTTCTCTCTCTTTCTTTCTCTCTGTCTGTCTGTCTGTCTGTCTGTCTGTCTGTCTCTCTCTCTCTCTCTCTCTCTCTCTCTCTCTCTCTCTCTCTCTCTCTCTCTCTCTCTCTCTCTCTCTCTCTCTCTCTCTCTCTCTCTCCCTCCCTCCCTCTCCTTCCTTCCTTCCTTCCTTCCTTCCTTCCTTCCTTCCTTCCTTCCTTCCTTCCTTCTCTCTCTCTCTCCCTCTCCTTCTAATTCTCCCCCTCTCCCTCCCTCCCTCCCTCCCTCCCTCTTTCTCTCTCTCCTTCTTCTCCTTCTCCTTCCACTCCCTCTCCCTCCCTTTCTGCCTTCGCCTCGCGCTCACTCTCTCTTTTATTTGTCTATCTGTCTGCGTCTACCTGTGTGCGCCCATGCATACACACGAGCCTTATTGCACGTTGCGTTTGAAATAGTCGGCATTGCAAGTCCTCAATCTGCTCGCCGGTTTGCGTTGCGTGTCGCACCAAGCCTCTCGCCGTGTCAATATCCTCTTCGATCGCCGGTTACGTAATCGTTGCTTGGAGGAATTCGGAATTTTCGAAGCGGTGTTGCGTGCCGTGCAGAGTGTGGTTTAGAATTTTTTTTTCTTTGGTGTTCATAGGTTTTATATCTCGTCTTTCATCGATTTGTATTCGCGTGGGTTAAGGTACAGAGTAGTAGGTGTTTGGTATGGGAATTGGGTGGAAGGAAAAAGAATACTAATGAGTGACTTATGAGATAGTTTAAGTGGGAGAAAAAAGAACATTAATGAGTGACTTATGAGGAAAGAGTGTAAGGTCTGAAGTGCGTTGAAGAAGAGGAGGCTTTGGTGAGAGAAGGAGGTTCGGGAGAATCTGGCCGACAGATGGATGACCGCCGCGCCGAGCGTTCAGACGCCTTGACCGCAACAGTCGAAGTCTCTCCAATTAGTCATCTCACAACCTAGAACTTGGCTATTCTGGGCCCTTGACGATCACGTTAAAACATGTCACGGTTGTCTCCTCTTCGGCTGCTCTCTGGTTTCCGATTCTTGTGCGCATGGTCGTTTTTCTCTTCTTTTTCCCTTCCCATTTGTTCGTAGCATATGCTTTGGCCTTTCCTCCTTTGTTTCGTCTTAGGTATTTCTTCTCTTATTCTTCTTTCCGTTTGTGTTGTACGTGTCCGCCGCTGCAATACACTCGGGTGGCCGCCGCCAGATGTGGGGAGCCCGGCTGGACGTCCCTATTGGTGTAGCGCTGAGCAGGTGCACACACACACACACACACACTACAGACACACACACGCACACACACACTTATACAGACACACACGCCCACCCACCTCAAACACACACACACACACACACACACACACACACACACACACACACACACACACACACACACACACACACACACACACACACACACACACACGCACACTACACACACACACACGCACACACACACACTTACACACCTCACACACACCTCACACACACCTCACACACACCTCAAACACACACACACACACACACACACACACACACACACACACACACACACACACACACACACACACACACACACACACACATACACACACACACACACACGTCACACACACACGTCACACACACCTCACACACACACACACACACACACACACACACACACACACACACACACACACACACACACACACACACACACACACACACACACACACACACACACACACACACACACACACACACACGTACGCTTTGAGCATATGGAGGGAAATAGAGTGTTGTTGCTGACTCACTGAATTATTAATGCATGCAATGTATTTTGATATTTTATCTTCCTACGTTTTGCACAAGGAACTGAGCACGTACACGGCAAATATAGATCTGAAACTTGTCCAGTACATGTCGCAAACTCCGCAGTCACGTATTTTGACGTTGCGTGTACGTACTTGACAGATATTTAACACTTTACCAGGCGTGTGACCTTGGAGTTGGGAAAATTCGCGCTATTTGGTCGTAATCGCTAAAGACACTTAGTTTCGTGAAAGTTTGACTCACCGAGGAAATGGCGGTCGTTGTTCTCTAGCGACGGTAGAATGTTCTGAGTGACACTGTTGGTTCCAATGTCCCCTGAAATTTGCTTGCGATTAATTTCTGTTTCGCATGTCTTGGTAATGATAATGCTTGTGAGGCAAATTCGTGCGAACAGATTGTCGGCCATATGCAGGTCTCAAAATTTTCCCTGAAACAACTGTTGTGGCCGGAAAACAGATACATTTCTGACGATATCGAAGATGAACGAATTAATGTCTTTGGCGTGCAGGTCATTGTGTACAGTAGTAATTACTTAATTATTCCTTTCTCCGTTTCTTGTGCGTGTCGATGTACCACCTGTCTGATACGTGTCTGCCGCCTGATTATGGGACCCCGGGGGGCAGTCGATTCACGGCGTCTGATTCATCGACTCATCGATTACGTAACGCTGGCGGTACATACGGGGGCTCTCTTTCGCGTGCGCCTGTGCGGCGTGTACACCCAGGCGGGGAAGGGGAGGGGAGAATACGCTCTTGCCGTACTACTGCCGCCTCTCTCCCGCCCATCCTCCTCGCCCTCCCCGCCCTCAGCTCTCGCCAGCGGTACTGGACGGGTCTGGTCCAGTCAGCTGATCCGCCGAGGGGCCGGGGCGCGCTGCGGGCCACGTGGTCTGTCCCGGCACAACAAAATCAATAGTCAGGCGCATGGCGGCCACCGCGCGTCTCGATCCACTGACGTGGCTTCGGCTTCGCTCGCGTCTTCCCAAAGAATTCCGTACTGTGAGAATTGACTTTCGATGAATATGACTTATGTTTGTTGTGCTTGGTAGAGGTACTGCAGATAAACAAGTCATTGACCTAACCTTTTTCTCTCGGACCCGTACGTCATAGTTATTTTTAGTAACATTTTCACCATTATTGTTATGAAGATTTTTGCTTCATATCTTGATTAAACTCTTCGTAAATTTCTCGACCGAAAAGGAGCAGCCAAACCGAAAAGTAAAATCCCCAGGGATGGGATTTCTTCTCTTCAGAGGAAGTCCTGAATCCGCCCGATCGATTAATCGCGGCCCTCGGAGCCTCGCCGAGCGGGACCCACCGGGATTAGTCCGGTAATATTGCCAGGGATCCAATCGTCTTATGATAATCTGGCCCAAGACTCGGCCATTCGCGGGGCTTCGGAGGCGCTAGGACTTCATGGCCACGGTGGGGGGAGGGGGGGGGGAGAAGAGCGGGGGGCGGGGGTGCCAAGAAGGTGGGCTGGAAGGGAGGAGGTGTGGAGGGGGGGGGCAGGAGCGCTCATGACTTCGCGGTTTCAGATTCTTGGATTTTTTGTATATCATGGAAGGGAAGCGACCGATGGAAGGAAGTGCAATTTGTGAGAAGGCAGAGAATTTGGTGAAAAGAGGAGCTGATTCCACCTGCAGAGCGGTTTCGGAGAGGAGGGAGAGTAGGAGACGAGACGGAGCGGGGGGGTGGGGGGTCGAGAAGCGTTGGCTGCCGCGCGACCCAATAGTGGTGCGGCGGCCGTGTCCTTGCGCGCTTTGGGCAATCGCGTACGAGTTGCAGACTTGCACGCGAGATCCCACCCAGTGTTGCAAGGGAAGAGTCCAGGTGCCGTAGCTCCTCTCTGCCCCCTGTTCCGCCCGCCGTTACTTGTCTCTTCTGGCGAACGTGTTTGAAACGTGTTTGGACCCTCACCCTGGGTCGAGTCGGTCCATCTTGACAAGGACTTGGAAAGGGCGTGGACGGAAGCAGCTGGGGAGGATTCCGAGGGCGAGGAGAGGCCGCCCGCCCTCCAGGGCACTTCGGGGGCGTCTGATGGCAATATCCAGCTGGAACTAGAGCGTTTGCGGGCGAGATCAGTCGCCATTAATTCGGAGGGCGATGGCGCTGCGGAGTGAGGCATAGTTATCGGAGGGGAACGAGGTGCAAGGAACACGTAGAAACGCCAGCAAGAGTTTATATGATTGTTCACTCTTTTGTAAAAACTAAAGGGTAATTAAAGACGTTTTTGAGACATTTGATGAAATAAATGTACGCAATATTTTAACATATTTTACGGACGAAGGTGAGGGCGAGATGAACAGAGCCCAGAAGGACGAATAGACCAGAATACGTTTCCCCGCAAGCTTCAGCCTCCGACGGTGACACGCGCCCCCTGGAGGTCACGAGGTCACTCCCGTAGCGTCAAGGTCAGTATTGACGTTTGGGAGCCCGGGTCATGCCAGACACAACACGCCGACTGAGTAATCCGCGTTCGTTCTCGCACCGTTTATCTCTTGTCTCTCTCCTGATTCCATGTTTGCTTTGCCGGTTTGATATCCTTGTCTATTCTACTCTTTAATACCGTTTCCACTTTTTTTTTCTTTGCGAGTTTTCTACCCTCTTCTACTCTCTTCTACGTTTTCCACTTTTTTTTTCTTTTTTTTTCACTGGACCAGTTTTGCATTCTCGTGAAATTATTTCGTATTTTTTTTTTCATTTTGTGTATTTATGCGGAGTTTCTTTAACTTTTCCTCTTTCTTTCATCTGTGTCAAGCACAGATACAATCAAACAGAAATAGGAAGGGTGGGAAGGAGGAAGGAAGAAGGAAGAAAGAAGGAAGGAAGGGAGGGAGGGAAGAAGGAAATAGATAAATTAATATATAATTGATACATTGATAAAGAAAAAGAAGAAAGGAATGTCCATTACAAGAAGAAGAAAAAAGAAAAATGAAAAAAATACGTACATACATATATACATATACAATAGATTAACATCGCGGCCCCAGATTCAGACAGGCAGACAGACAGGTTGTTCCGACCCTTCCCCTGGAACTGTTGCCATGCCACTCACTAGGTACAGGCTGAAGAGATCCTCTTTTTCTCTCCTCTTGTCTTCTCTTCCTTCTCCTCTCCTCTCCTCTCCTCTCCTTTCCCCTCTCCTCCCCTCTCCTCTCCACCCCTCCCTCCCTCCCTCCTTCTCCTCCTTTGACTCCTCTTTCTTATCCTCCTCCTCCTCCTCCTCCTCTTTCTTATCCTCCTCCTCCTCTTTCTTATCCTCCTCCTCTTTCTTATCCTCCTCCTCCTCTTTCTTATCCTCCTCCTCCTCTTTCTTATCCTCCTCCTCCTCTTCCTTATCCTCCTCCTGTTCCTCTTCCTTATCCTCCTCTCCTCCTCCTCCTGTTCCTCTTCCTTATCCTCCTCCTCCTCCTGTTCCTCTTCCTTATCCCTCCCTCCTCCTCTTCCTTATCCTCCTCCTGTTCCTCTTCCTTATCCTCCTCCTGTTCCTCTTCCTGTTCCTCCTCCTCCTTGTTCCTCTTCCTTATCCTCCTCCTCCTGTTCCTCTTCCTTATCCTCCTCCTCCTCCTCCTCTTCCATATCCTCCTCCTCCTCTTCCTCTTTCTTATCCTCCTCCTCCTCTTCCTCCTTCCTATCCACCACACTCCACACTCCCTCTGTCCTCTCTCTCCATCTTTCCATTCCCATCCTTACCCGACACCAACAACCCGCTCAACATGTCCCCCTCGAACTTCCTTTGATAAGTAAATATAATTCTAACGACAGCTTGATGGCGCGGAAACCAATTAGCGAATCGGGTGGCGTTAGGGATACCTGTGATTACCCAGCCACCTGTGTGCTGTGCGTAGCCTGGGTAAAGTCGGCGTAGGCTTTTGATGTGGAAGGGTCGGCGGATGTGCACGCAGGGTGACGTCACGATCTGCGTGGCAACGATGCGGGGGACGTGGGGAGGGGGGGGGGAGGGTGTAGGAAGGAGGGGGTGTTTGTCGGGTTCTTGTTGCTTGTAGTTCGTTTTTTTTTTCGTTATACTTCTTGCGTTTTGTCTTTCGTTCTTTCTTTCTTTGATGATTCATTTGTTTTTATGTCCTTTCCTTTTTCCTCTGTTCGTAAAAAGCGTCTAAATTCCTCAATTTCTTTTTTGTATTTTTTGTTTCTTTTTTGTTTAGTCTTTCGCTTTTCCTAGTTTTCGCTTTTTTGCTTTGTATACACGGTCTCGGATGCGGGAGTGAGAGGAATCGATGTATTGTAATTGCTCGTGAAGTATTGACATTTTCTTTTATCTTTATGGATGTTTGTTTGGTGAACTGATATGTTTGGATATTACTTTGATCTGGTGCCTCTCCCTCTAGTTCTGCCTTTCTCTTTCATTTATTTTCGCTTCTACGCATTTTTTTTTCTCTCTCTCTGTCTGTCTCTCTCTCTCTCTCTCTCTCTCTCTCTCTCTCTCTCTCTCTCTCTCTCTCTCTCTCTCTCTCTCTCTCTCTCTCTCTCTCTCTCTCTCTCTCTCCCCTCTTTCTTTCTCTTTCTCTCTCTCTCTCCTTCCCTCCCTCCCTATCTTCGCTTCCTCTCTCCTCCCTCCCTCCCTCCCATCCTCCTCTCTCTCCCTCCCTCTCTCCCTCCCTCCCCCCCTTCCCTCCCTCCCTCCCTCCCTCCCTCCCTCCCATCCTCCTCTCCCTCCTCTCCCTCCCTCTCCCCCTCCCCCGCCCATCTTCCCTCCCTGCTCCTCTCTCTTCTCTGCTTTTCAAATTTGCACGAGGGTGAGTCACTGATACCAAGTTGGTGTGAGAGCGTGCACGGGATCGGATTGATTCAACACAAATCCATATTACGCAATGCCTTGGACTCTGACACCGCCGCTATTCGCAAGGGAGGTCGAAGGAAAGGGAGGGAATGGGGAGAGGGTGATGAAGAGGAGGGAGGAGGAGAAGGAGGAGGAAGGGGAAGCTGTGAAGGGAACGGTGGGAAGGTATAGGGAGGGGAGGAGATGAAGGGAAAGAGGAGAGGGTGATGAAGTGGAGGGAGGAGGAGAAGGAGGAAAGGGAAGTTGTGAAGGGAACGGTGGAAAGGTATAGGGAGGGGAAGAGATGAAGGGAAAGAGGAGAGATCGTAGAGGTGGATAAAGATAGAGAGATATTGATATAGATTGATGGATAGATCTTTACGGGGATAAGAAGATAAGAGAGAAGAATAGCAAGGGCTATAGGTACTGATAGATGGGCAAATAAATAAGGAATAAGCAGAGGTGAAGAAGAAAAAATCAGAAGAGAGATGATAAACGGACAGAGACACACAGAGACAGTAAGAAAAATGGATAGATGGATAGGGAATACGAAGGAAGAAAAGGGAGAGATGAGAAATGAAAAATATTAACTAGACACGAAAAGAGGGAATAAACGTTGAATAAGAAAAAAAAAGGAGAGAGAATGGGAATGAGAAATGGACAGATATAGAGACAGATAGATTAGCGGGTGAATAGACCGATATGGCAAGAGTTATTATCAAGGCGGCGAGAAGGAGAGAGTGGATAGTAAAAATGGGCGTGTGCTTTCTGCCGAGTGCCTCCCTTCCGTTGTCGGCGAGGGCGGAGCACGGCGGAGGAAGATGCACGAAGGACGAGACGAATCGGAAAGAGTGATGTGACGTCACTAAGGATGATTGTACGTCACTCGAATAGGTGTGACGTCTTCCACATAATAGCTTAATTTGAGGGAAGAAACCGAACTGGCAACTCAACGCAGATAAAAAAAAATCAGCTGACACTTCATACTTATGTTTACAATTGTTTTGTAATGATAAAACTTATATACATTATATATTTTTTATAATTCGCTGCCTTTATTACCACTTTTATATATTTTTTTCAAATCGGAGTACTCCAGGAGTGATCGTCCAGAGTATAGTTGATTTGGCGTTATATCCATCGCGATTAAAGGAAAAGCGATGATGGCAGTTAGCAGAAGCAGCGGCCTCCGGAGCTGCCGTGCTAACATTTATCACGATCTCACCGAGTGTTAACCGAAGCATTATTCTCCTTTGTGGTCGCCAAGTCAATCGTTTGGACGCCGCCACGTCAATTAGGGCGACTGGCGTTTCCTTTCGACTTCGACCCCTTTTTCTTTTTTTTTTCGATTCCTCTTTCTAGCGCCCTTTCTCCTGATCTCTTTCTAAGTCTCTATGTCTGTCTGTCTGTTTCGCTTCGCTCTCTCTGGCTCTGGCTCTCTCTGGCTCTGTCTGTATGTCTCTCCCTCTCTCTCTCTCTCTCTCTCTCTCTCTGTCTATCTCTCTCTCTCTATCTCTCTCTCTCTATCTCTCTCTCTTTCTTTCTCTCTCTCTCTCTCTCTCTTTCTGTCTCTCTTTCTCTTTCTCTCGTTCTCC
>NC_091574.1:34349375-34359375 GCF_042767895.1 Penaeus vannamei | reverse complement strand
GCGGCAGAATTGCATGTCTGCGAGGTTCACTGATTATCTAGGTGGATGCAACGATGGGAGGGGGGGAGGGGGAGTGAGTCCATATAGAATCGTCGACGTCTACATCTTGTCTTCCCTGCTTCGAGACTGTGATTTTTTTTATGTCTAGATAAGAAAATGATAGGATAGAATTAGATAAAGATGATCATTTTTAGTCTGTTAGTGGACATTGGATGGGGCTTTTTTGAACTGACCGTGAATGAGGAAAGGGTCATGTAGTCATGGTCACGTGATCGGTGGCGTCGTGAAGTAGCCGCAGCTGTCTTCTGTGGCCGTGGCTAAATGTCTGTTCTCTGCGAGGCTTTTGTCTGTGGCGTCCACCACTCGCTTTTCTGGCTTTGTTTTATTGTGTCTTTTGTCTGTCCAATTATTTTTTTCGTATCTCAACTCTTTTGTAATTTTCTCTTCATCTTGATTTCTTTCTCTCTTACCTTCTCTCATTATTGTTATCTCATTTACCGTATCTTCTTTTTCACTATCGTTTATCTTTATATTTTTGCTGTTCCCATCTCTCCGAATATGTGTAAACTTTCTATCTTTGTTTATCTAAATGTTTTTCTCACCTTTGTTTTGCCAGACTAATCATATGAACATGCACCTTGACCAACATTTTATGAGCCTGAAGATTTTATGATTTTATTTTATATTCTTTGTTTCATGAACCTAACAACTCTGAAGTCTTGAATATGCATTTTATTTTATTTTATTTTTTTGAAACAGAAACGCATAAAGGAGGATTAGTATATATATATTTTTTAGGAAACTGAAAGGCATGGAAAAGGGATACGTTTTTTTTTAGGAACAGAAACGCATTAGAAACGAGGCTAAGGAAATGTAAAGTAATGTGTGAATCTATGCGTAGGAAGGTCTTTCACGAGACGGCATTACTCAGCGCGTGGAGGAGGAGGAGTCTCTGACGTGGACCAAGGTAGACGAGACGCCCGCCCGCCCGCCCGCCCGCCGCGCCTCGCTGCTCGGGAGAAAGTGTCCGAGCGATGGACTGCTGGCGGCCGCATACCGTCTTGCCGTTTTCTATGTAAAAAAAATGAAATGCGATTCGTAACTCTTGCTTGGGGTTTGCGGCTTAACGTTTTCGGTTGTTATTTCCGACCCGGCGCCCGTTATTACGTAATGGGAGAGAGGGGGGATGGATATGGGGTATAAACAGGAAGTGTTTGAACCGCCCCTGCCCCTTCCCCCTTCCTATCTCGCGCTCTCCCCTCCGCCCCTCCCCCCTCCTGCCCATCGCAGTGTCAAGCGGGGGCGACCTTGAGGCGGTTGGTGGCGGCGGGGCCTCCCAGCGCGCTCACACCCTCCCCGCCGCCGCTCCACTTCATATTTGAAAACTCCAAGAATGTACAAGCCTCAGTACTGTGTCAGAAGGAACTGACTGTTGTTAAGGTGCATGCGGGTGTGGTGAGTCACGTGGAATGCGATCCTGTGAGCTGGTTACTGTTTATTTCAACGTGTGCTGTTGCAGGAATCGGGCTATGTCAGTTGTGGTAATTTCACGTCTTTAGGACACGGTTGAGGTGATAGCAATGGTAAAAGCTTACATTTGGCCAAATATGGCTGAATTTCCCGAACATTTGTTTACCTTATTGAACATCTGATAATTCATATACATTGCCTAACCATAAACATCTTATAATAAAGTTTGATTCGATTATTGAAGTCTTTTGCCGCCGCAGCAGCTGTCGCCAGAGCAGCACAGCCACCTGACGGCCTCGTTATGGTTCCGCCGTGATTTTCCCGCCAAACGTTAAGGCCTCCCGATTAAGGCGCAGTCTAGCGGCCGCTACTGTCAAGCTGTAGTTTCCAGGGTCGCCGAGAGATGGCGCGGAAGTGTAAAGAAAATGGGATGCGGGGAGACGGTTACATTCTGGCATTTCGGTTAATCATCGCTCATTTTTAAATCTTAACAGTCACAACGCAGGCATTGCGAGTTGCTGAAATTTTAGAGACATTCACAGTATCTTTATTATTGAATTGTATGTCTGCGTTTCAAACTTCCGAGTGAATTTTCCGGAGGTACAAAAGAGTTACCGTTACACCAAAATGACTGCCTGCGAGTCATCGTCGGGACAAAAACGTTAATAGCGAGAGTTTCATGTGTGCGGAAGATCTTGGAATGCCTTGGCAGTTTTAAGCGTACGGATTGTTATTGTTTTGTTACAAATGGTTATTGCGTAAATACTTTTTTCAGCCAGTGTGGTCTCCAATCCGATTGCATGTAAGTAATTAAATCAGCGTCCTTGAAAAATGACTATAGCGATATAAGAACATGAAAATTAGTATCAGTAAATCAGCGAATATTTAAGGTTTCAGTAACCGTTAGCATCAATTTGAAGGATATTCGTTAAATTACATTCATTGTTCTTATCGTTATCTTCAGTCCCTATCATCACAGGTCATGTTGCTTTTCGCACTGCGTTTGATCTTGTGAACTTGGCAGTGAGAGTCATGTCATGCTTGGCTTCAGGTGTAAATCCGTTGTTTTTAAGGGGAATTATGCAACAAATCACGACCCTCCAGTGCCACGACCTATGGCTTCCTTGTAGATGTGCAGACATTGCGCAACGGCGTGTGGCTTTGCTCGGGCCTTGTCGCTGTGGTTTAGTGTTGCTTTTTGAGTGTGATGGACGCTTTTCTATTTTTTTCATTCATCCATTCAGTCAGTGGATTCATAGGTATTATTATTTTTATTTGGTATACGTGTTATATCCGGTCACGTAATCCTCTCCCTTTTCTCATTTTAACGCATTCCTCTCCTCTCATTCATTTTTCCTCATATTTCTTACTTCATCCCCCATTCCGAGACTTTTCACTTCTTCATTTACCCCCTTCCTCAACACGCCTCCCCCTCCCCCCTTGTATACCTGACACCGCCCATTACCTTATCCATATAACGTTAAGGTCCCTACCATATGGCTGGTATCATTTATAAGCATTGGCATCTTTCTCTACTCCCTTCCTCACTTTCTCTTCTCATCTGCGAGGTCTAGCCCTTTCTGTCTGGCTGTCTCTCTCTCTTTCTCTTTCTCTTTCTCTTTCTCTTTCTCTTTCTCTTTCTCTTTCTCTTTCTCTTTCTCTCTCTCTTCTCTTTCTCTTTCTCTTTCTCTTTCTCTTTCTCTTTCTCTCTCTCTCTCTCTCTCTCTCTCTCTCTCTCTCTCTCTCTCTCTCTCTCTCTCTCTCTCTCTCTCTCTCTCTCTCTCTCTCTCTCTCTCCCCTCCCCCTCCCCCGCCCCCTCCCCCTTCCTTCCTCCCTCCCTCCCTCCCCCCCTCCTTCCTTCCCTCCCTCTCTCTCTCTCTCTCTCTCTCTCTCTCTCTCTCTCTCTCTCTCTCTCTCTCTCTCTCTCTCTCTCTCTCTCTCTCTCTCCCTCCCTCCCTCTCCTCTCTCCCCCTCCCCCTCCCTCTTCCTCCCTCCCTCCCTCTCCTTCCCTCTCTGTTTCTGTTTCTCTTCCTCCTTCCCTCCCTCCTCCTCCTCCTCCTCCCTCCTTCCTTCCCTCCCTCCCGCCCTCCCTCCCTCCTCCCTTCCCTCCCTCCCTTCCCTCCCTCCTTCCTTCCCTCCCTCCCTCCTCTCCCTCTCCTCACAACGTCCCTCTCCGCCCCCGCTCTCATCCTTATCTGTCTCCTCCCCGAGAACCTTTCCTTTTTCATGGCTCTCGCGACGACCGGCCCGCCCTCGGTGCTCTCCTTGTGCGTGACAGGCTCCTTGTGCCTCCGTGCGTGAGTCGGGAATCTACGTCATCCTCCTTTCTGGTTTAGTAGTGAATCGATTTTCGTATGTATAAAGCACACGCATATACATGCGCCTATACTATTAACACACTACTGGTATGATTGTGTGTAGGTATGTATGTATGTATATGTAGTGTGTGTGTGTTCATCGCTCCGAGTTGTAAGTTTGCCCGTTCACATATGGCCAACACGTGGACATAGACACTCTTGAGTTGTAAGTTTGTCCGTTCACATATGGACAGACACGTGGACATGAACACAAACATGTTCAGACTTATTGAGGCCTTTCTGACCTGGTTCGGCGAGGATAGAGAGGTGACCCAGTTACCTGGTCCCGCCACGCATAGGCCTGTCCTTTGTCCCTTCCACCAACATCCCTTTTATGCCCCTTCTTTCTTATGTATCTTTCGGCACTTTATTTCCTTCGTGTTTCTTCCGTCTTCGTTCTGTTGACTATCCGTGGTTACTGTTTTTTTCATTTTTCTTCTCATGTGTATGTTTTCCTTGTTGTCCGCTTTGTCGTTTCGCTTGTACTATGGCGATATTAATTCTCATTCGGAGAGGGAGGGGGTGAGAGAGAGAGGGAGAGGGAGAGAGAGACAGAGATTGAGTGAGTAAGTGAGTGAGAGAGAGACAGATTGAGTGAGTAAGTGAGAGAGAGCGAGAGCGAGAGCGAGAGCGAGAGCGAGAGCGAGAGCGAGAGCGAGAGCGAGAGCGAGAGCGAGAGCGAGAGCGAGAGCGAGAGCGAGAGCGAGAGCGAGAGCGAGAGCGAGAGCGAGAGCGAGAGCGAGAGAGAGAGAGAGAGAGAGAGAGAGAGAGAGAGAGAGAGAGAGAGAGAGAGAGAGAGAGAGAGAGAGAGAGAGAGAGAGAGAGAGAGAGAGAGAGAGAGAGAGAGAGAGAGAGAGAGAGAGAGAGAGAGACGTGGGTCGTAGAGAAGGAGGACGTAAATAGAGAGATCAAGATACATGCCATAGATAGAAGGGGAGAAAAAGAGCACTTCCGAGAAAAGAGAAATAAGATCCAACAGATAAGAGCTCCTCGCATCCCACGCCCACTCATCTCGTCCGCCCATAAACAGGCCGATGATGGATGCTCCCCCTCGCCCGCTGCTCCATGTGTGGTGGAGCGCCGTCTGAAGGCGAACACGAAGACCCCGTGGGCGTCCCGACATGTGTAAGTGGGCGGGCTTTGCTAGCGAGGCACGAGGGGGACCCAGGTGGAGTGGAGAGTGTTGTTCCGGGTCGGTCGGGCTCGGCGTTCGGGAAAGCGAGGTCGTGCGGGAGAGGGCGAGGTCGAGGGATTTGCATGTGCAGGGTTTGTATTACGGTTGTCTGTTGGTGTTATGTTCAGGCTCGGTGGTGATGATGATAGTGGCGAGGCAGTCGTGATACTTCCCTCCCTTCATAACTGGTGTTGTGTTCAAGTTAGGTGGTGATAATCGTGGTGATCGTATAGCTTTCATGATGATATGGTAGTAATGGTAATATTGTCGTGTCAAGATGATGATGATGTTGGTAGTACTGGGCACCGTGGTTGTGCAATGACGCTAAGCATAATGATGATTATAGTAACGTTGATGGTTACGGTAATGGTGATTATGATATGCTTTACTGGATATGTGGCAGGTTTTCTTATCGCTGTCCACTTGCTTTCAAATGATAACCAAGCGCATGTTATCAGTGTCGTAGGTAAGAATACCAGACTCACGTCGCCCTTTCCCCTTCCCGACACGAGTCTCAGAAATCGAAGATTCCAGAAACTTCTCATTTTTTAATGTCTTGCCGGATTTCGTAATACTCGGTCCGTGATTTCGGGGCTAAAATGGCCGTCAGGGAGGATCATAATGTCGTAGGATTCCATGGGACAAAATAAGTACTTATAAGGAATTTCCTCGTTAAGGATATGGAATCATTGACGGAAGGTAGGGGAGATGGACGTGGAATGGGGAGGGGAGGGAGGGAGTGGGGTGGAGTGGTGTAGAGTGGAGTGGAGGGGGAGGGAGGGGGTGGAGTGGTGTAGAGTGGAATGGAGGAGGAGGGAGGTGAGAGGAGGTAAAGAGCCACCTGTCTGGAGACTGAAGTAGAGTGACAGAGTCGAAGGGTCGGGAACCCCTCAGTGAGTCAGACTGGAAATGACGAGTGACTGATTAACATGTGACTGGCGGCGGCCAAGCAGAGGGGCTCCTCTTACCCCCTCCCACCCCCTCCTTTCTCATGGATAAGGGGATGGGAGGGGGTAAGAAGTGGCGGGGGTACGGGGTGGCAGGAGGGTGGTCCAAGGATTAGGAGGATGAGGTGTGTCGTGGGGCGGTAGGCCTCTTGTGGGGTCATGTGTGTAAGATGGATAGCCGTCGCTGGGAAGGAGGCGGCCGTTTCTCCTCTCTTCCTCGGAGATTTATGAGATGCGCGGAGCTCTTGACGGTCGTCCGGGTTGCTGCTTTCTCAATAGGAAGCGTGGAAAATTGGGGGCGTTGCGTCGTCTCTTTTTCTTCATGGAAAGAGTTAGGGAACGGAGGGAGAAGGAGAGGGGGAGAGAGGAAGAGAGAGAGAGTGAGGGTGAGGGTGAGTGGGAGGGAGAAAGAGAGAGAGAGAGAGAGAGAGAGAGAGAGAGAGAGAGAGAGAGAGAGAGAGAGAGAGAGAGAGAATAATACTTTTTTAACGCACTGCTGGAAGTAATTATGATCAAAATTAAGGAAATTACCAGCAACTAGCTCCCTATCTTCTCGTCTCCCCATCCACAGCCCGCGACCAGGCGAAGAAATGCGGTCTGGAAGCGCAAACCTCATTACATAAGACTCCCCACCACACATCTAAGGTAAACGCAGGTGTTCCGATCAGTAATTATTGCGAGGGTAGCGACGCCCACCTGGACTTACAACCTGTGACCAGTTTTGTGCAGCGTCGAAGGATGAGGATGGGTTTTCTGTGGCCGGGGCAGTAAAGAGCATTTTGTCTCATTTTGTTTGTTCATTATAGGCTTGATGACATTTTATGATTTCATATTTTTCTGTCTCTCTTATTCTAGGCCTACCCCTCCTCGTTTTTAAATTTCTTTTTGTGCTTTCATCTTTTTCTCTCTCTCTTATTCTAGGTCTACCCCTCCTACTTTTTAAATTTCTTTTTATTTTTTTCTCATTTATTCTAGGCCTACCTCTCCTACTTCTTAAATTTCTTTAATGCATCGTCACCTGCTTGTACAACCAACTAGTATGATCACTCTTAGAATTCATGAGTGTAAGAATACCTGTTGTAGATAATGTGTATTTGTCTGAACATTAAGTTTGGTGACTACGAGACTTTGCTGGGAGAAGCCCATAAAGTTTTAATGTGGAAGTGACTCTATCTTATCTATTTCAGCAACGGATGACGCAAAAGAAACGTTATCATGATAATCTAAAAAGTCAGCTTAATTCCAGAAACTTCCAGTAAGACATGAAAAACAGATCTGTCATTTTGTTAGACGTCTAAGCTATTGTTATCCGTCGACTAGACTTGTTTTAGGCTTGAAGGTCGTACATAGACGAGTGGAACCTTTACTGTGGGCGGAGAAATTGCCAGAAGGACGGAGATAACGGGGCGAGATAGCACCCGAGCTCCCACATAGAACACTCTGCTTGTGTACTTAAAGTGATGTATTTTTTTATCTTGATCTCCCCCTGCCTCCCACGTGTCTCGTCTGCTCCCCTCCCTTCATACCTCGTCGGCGTCGAGCGTTTCCCTTCACTCTTAAATCACAGTCTATTCGGACTTATCTGGCGGACGTCGATACTTCTCCAGATTTTGACCTCGTCGGTTTTATGGTATCAGTCGTTTTTTTTATGGTATGATTTTTTCTTTTTTTTTTCTTTTTGTCTTAAGGTCAGAGAAACTAGGAAGGAAACAAAGACAGAGGGAGACAGAGAAAGGGAAAGAATAATGGAAAGAAAAGGAGAGAAAAAGAGATGAAGAGCGAGGTAGACATGAGCGGTGCATGTCATGGCGCGTCTGCTCATTATTTTTTTCCTCTGAACTCACCTCGACTTTAATTATAGCTCTGCCAAGGCTCTGTGGATTTATCCGAGACGAGAATTAATTTCCCGGCCGAGACGATCGCCGGATTTCTGACGCGGATTTATGGGGCGTCGGGATTTTCTTGTTGATGGCAATTTAATTAGGGATCGCCTCGGGGTTGCACGCTTTTTGTGGACTTGTTTTTCGTTTATTTATTGTTATTTATTGATTTCTCTTTTGCGGATGTTATTACTTTCATACCTTAACATATAGGAAAAGGTATTGATAAAGGTATTATGTTTACGTTGAGTAAATTATTTGTGTATTGTTTGCTGTTCAGATATATATTTATCTTTATATGTTTGATTACCGTTTATCCTTTTGTTTTGAAGGTAAGGTAAAGCTTTTAAGTCATGGTAGGTTCCTGTGATATGATAACTTATCGTTCTTATCTCTTACAGGTGAGGAAGCTAAATGCGTAACCAGAACTTCACATTAGGGTAAGTCACGCCCACCGTGCACGCCCATGAGTCTCATCGGTGGGCCTACACGCCTACCCTTGCCTGGGCGCGTCTGCTTTCTTCATCCAATAAAAAATATAAATGGTATAAAAAAGGGTAGAGAGCTTAGATTAATATTAAAGAACATAGGTCGTGTTATGTCTTGTACGTGGGTAGGCGTCGGCCGTATATGTAGTTCGTTTGAGTTACCTTACCATGTCGTGTGTGGTTATCTGATAGATTGTTGTTTTCCTAATCGACTTTTAATTGATTCTCTCCCCTCGGCAGTAGGTAGGGCGGGCGAAGTGTGTATTTTCTGCTTGCTTTCGATAGAAAATCGCTTTCTGCTCTTTATATTTATGTTGATAGATTTAGAGTAGGCAGTTTTTTTGTTATTTGTTGTTTATTTTGGTATGATAGAATCATTGGTCTGTTATTGATTAGGTGGGCGAAAGAGTGTGGGAAGTGAGCATGTCAAGGTGCGTGGTAGGGAGGAGGTGAAGTGATGTGATGTGCTGTTTAATGTAAAGTAAATTAGAAGGAAGCGTAGGGAAGGGTAGGGTAGCGAAGGGAAGGAAAGGGAAAGGAATGGGAAGAGGAAGGGAAAGGGAAGGAAAGGAATGGGAAGAGGAAGAGGAAGGGAAAGGAAGGGAAGGGAAGGCAGCAGATAGATGAAGGAACGGGGAGGAAAAGTAGGGAGAGAGTGTTCATTATGGTTGACATGGGTGTTGATAACTACATGATTTGAAAAAAAAATCTTGTGTTCTTGTTCTGAATAAACAACCTTCGATTTTTTTTATCTTCAACTCCATTCTTCCCTCTCCTATCTTCCCTTCCCCGCCTCCCACCCTTCTTCCTATCTCCCGCTCCCCCATCTCCCCTCTTTCCCCCCCTCCCATGACACACAGCTGCTTTAGATAAATCTGGCTCCATTCTAGATAAGTCCGCCTTTGATCGCCTGTGTGCACGGCGCCAGCTGGTCATTTACATGGTCATTAAGCCAAGTTAAAGCGGGGGGAACAGAGGGCAGAGTGGCACTGATAGGCCTACTGTGGGCCTAAGTATTTGCGACGAACTTGGAGCATTTTTTCCCACTTTTTTTGTCTCCTTCGGTTTCTAGTTTGTTCGGGTAGGCGTTGGGGGCCGGGGGGGGGGGGGGTACAGAGTGGTGGGCGCGGTTGTTTGTAGTGTTCTTCGAGAGATAAGTGCCTTTTCGACTTTTTTTTTCTTGTTTTTTAATTAGTTTTAGCCGGACGTTGTGGAATGCTTGGGCGCGTGTTGTTTGATTGGATCTTCTGTTTTAGTCTCTACGGATTATTATTATATTTTTATTTTATCTTATTTTATTATTATTTTTTTTTATTGTTTACACTTTGCTGTTTCAAGGGATTTTTTTTCTATCTTTAACACTTCCGCATGATAGATGTTGTATATGTTGGTTCATTGGCGTTCTCTTGTTCTTACATTCATTTCCACTTTTGTTCTTGATTTCCTACTCTGCTTTCCCTTACAATACAATAACACAATTACTCTGTTAATTCTTCTCTCTCTCTCTCTCTCTCTCTCTCTCTCTCTCTCTCTCTCTCTCTCTCTCTCTCTCTCTCTCTCTCTCTCTCTCTCTCTCTCTCCCTCTCCCTCTCCCTTCTCTCTCTCCCTCTCCCTCTCCCACTCCCTCTCCCTCCACCCTCTCCTTCTCCCTCCTCTCCCTCCTCCCCCTCTTCCCACTCCCCCT
>NC_091574.1:34329375-34346875 GCF_042767895.1 Penaeus vannamei | reverse complement strand
AGCATTTCAAAAGGTAAGTTCGAAGCCATTTAATTGCTCGTCGCCGGTAATGTTACGGCTGAGAGGAGTTTAAAGCTCCCGAAATGCACAACGCACGTGTCCCGGTGCACAAGCCAAGGGAAATGAATTAAAACCATGTTGATAACTGTTCATCGACTCCGCATGAATTTTTGCAGTGAACTCCACAACAAAGCGGATCAGGGTCATTCTTGCAATCGGGGAAGAGCGTTCTTTGCGAAACGATGTAAGTGACGTCTTAAGGGGCGTGGTGTCATGGTCTCTCAAGGGGAGGGAGGGGCGGGGAGGGGGAGGGAAGGGGGCGAAGGGAAGAGAGAGAGAGAGAGGTGAAATCCGAGCGCAGATGAAGAAGAATTATCGCGTCACCGCAACAGCCACCCGAAGGGCCCGTCGGCCGCCGTACGTCATACTCCGCGTCTCGTTTCACCTTTGACTCCCGATCGGCTCTTAAGTGCCCCCTTCAGCGTCCCTTTGGCAGGGTAAGAGAGTGCCAAATAAGGCATTACAGGGCACTTAAAGCCCATTAAGTGAAACTCGGGCACGATGATTTGCACAAGTTGTTCCAGTGCGTTGGCAGCGCACGCCTACGGGCATCGTCGCGTCACCATCCCGGGGGACATCTCGGTTTTTTGCGGCGGTGAAAAGGCGATTCGGCGGAGGAGGAAGGGCCTCGCGCGTCCGATTCATTTGCGCGGAGTTCGAGGACTTCGAGGTCGATTATCCGGCGGTAGTGAATCCGAACGCCGAGGAGGACTTTTTTTTTTTTTTTTTTTTTTTTTTTTTACTTTGACTTTGACACGTTTATTGAGACAAAAGTAAAATTACATCTCAAAAGGATGAGGACGACGTAAACTGTGTCTTGGGGGGAAGGCAAGAGTTCGGAGTTCGTACATAGATGACTTTTGGATACTTAGGAATTTAACTTTCTCCAGACATGATCGTAGTATTCGGATGATGCTATCGTCGCACTTTCTTTTTCTTTCCTTTTCTTTTTCTTTTTTTGTGATCATCGTGTTTTAAGGTGAATGAGCCGTGTATTTGTTTGTGATTCTGGGGCAATTTAGTGATATGAGTTATATGTGCTGAGAGAAAATGAGAAGAAACAAGGGATGATGTAGTTGGAGAGGGAGGGAGAGAGAGGGAGGAAGGAAGGGAGGGGTGGGAGAGCAAGAGATAAAGAGAGAGGGAGGAAGGGAGAGCAAGAGCGAGAGAGAGAGAGAGAGAGAGAGAGAGAGAGAGAGAGAGAGAGAGAGAGAGGAGAGAGAGAGAGAGAGAGAGAGAGAAAGAAAGAAAGAAAGAAAGAAAGAAAAAAGGAAAGAAGGAGGCAGATAAATGATTTGAAAAAGAGGACAGAAGTCAGGGAGGGCGAGGCGAGGGGGAAATAGGGGTAGACGAGAATAAGGAAGCGACAAGACGTCGACACGCCCACCAAAGGCGGAGGCACCTTGTTCTTTCGTGAGTGATAGCGAATCAGGGCAGAGGGAGGAGGGTGGTTGGTTTATCCCGGGATTATCCTTGTAACCCTTCCCTCTATCTCCTCCCTCTCCTGTCTCTCCTCTCCCTCCTCCCCTCCCCTCCCACTCTTCCCTCTCCTTCCACTCTTCCCTTTCCTCCCCTCGTCTCCTCCCCTCTCCTCCCACTCTTCCCTCTCCTCCCTTCCCTCTCACTCGTCGCCTCCCCTTCATCCCCTCCCCTCCCACTTTTCCCTCTACTCCCTTTCCTTCCACTCGTCTCCCTCCTCCCTCTCCTCCCCCTCCCTCTCTCCTCCCCCGCCCCCTCTCCTCTCTCTGTGCTATCCGAGGACCCACCCTGTTGTAAGTTCCTCCTCTTTCTGCTCCGAATCTTCTCTGTTCTATAACCCTCTCCCTCTTCATCCTTCTTATGCTCTTACTCCACACGCCCGTCCGTACTTTCACTTCTCCGTAATAACTAGAGTTATTACGGTGTCATTCGTTACGTGTCGGATTATTCCCCATGTCTCTCTCTCTCTCTCTCTCTCTCTCTCTCTCTCTCTCTCTCTCTCTCTCTCTCTCTCTCTCTCTCTCTCTCTCTCTCTCTCTCTCTCTCTCTCTCTCTCTCTCTCTCTCTCTCTCTCTCTCTCTCTCTCTCTCTCTCTCTCTCTCTCTCTCTCTCTCTCTCTCTCTCTCTGTCTCTCTTTCTCTTTCTCTGTTTCTCTCTTTCTCTCTCTCTCTCTTTCTCTCTTTCTCTTTCTCTCTCTCTCTCTCTCTCTGTCTCTGTTTCTCTCTCTCTCTCTCTCTCTTTCTCTCTCTCTCTCTCTCTCTCTCTCTCTCTCTCTCTCTCTCTCTCTCTCTCTCTCTCTCTCTCTTGAAGAGAGAAAGAGAGAAAGAAAGAGAGAAGCGAAGTGTAACAAAAGATAAGTGACCTTCGAGGATGAACTAATCCACAGTGAAGGCGCCATAAACCCCTACGTTACGACGGATTACACCTTATCTCCGCCATTGTAAACTGCCTCACTACCGACGTCGCTTCCAAAAGGGAAATTGTTAAGGCAGAGACTCTCGCCATTGAGACTGAAAGATTCTTCTCGTGTTCAGCGGAATGCGGAATGACAGTTAGGTTCCCTGTAACTCTCAAATTATGCTCGTGTTCAGCCCTGGGATCAGAATCATCCGCCCTAAGTCCTCCTCCTCCTCTTCTTCTTCTTCTTCTTTTTCTTCTCCTACTCCTCCTACTCCTTCTCCTTCTCCTTCTCCTTCTCCTCCTCCTCCTCCTCCTCCTCCTCCTCCTCCTCCTCCTCCTCCTCCTCCTCCTCCTCCTCCTCCTCCTGCTGCTTCTTCTCTTCTTCCTCCTCCTCCTCCTCCTCCTTATCCTCCTCCTCTGCTGCTTATCGTAAATGTCTCGCTTCTTCCTCTCGTTCTTCCACTATCGTTGGTCGTTGCGTGTTTGTCGATGTTGTTGAATCCTTATTGTTTTAATTACTGCCGGCTTTCATTACGCTTTTTTGTAATATTTTTCGTTCAATTTTTTCCGTTTTGTTTTTTCTCCACCTGAACATTGAATTCTGATAAATTTTGTCTTTCAATCGCCATATTTCTGTATTTATTCCTTCGATCCAATTCCGTTCTCTTTCTCCATTTTCCTCCTCTCTTTTCCCTTCTCCCCATCCACCCCTTCCTCCCATCGCGTTCCCCTTTTCCAGCTCCATTCGCGTCTCTTCCCTTCCCCTCCCCCATTCGCACTTTCCTCTCCCCCAATCACCCTTCCCTCCCTCCCTCCCCTCCCTCCCTCCCCCATCCTATCCACCCATCCCTCCCCTCCCTCCTTCCCCATCCACCCATCCCTCCCTCCCTCCCTCCCTCCCTCCCCCCATCCACCCTATCCCTCCCATCCACCTATCCCTCCCTTCCATTATCCCTCCCTCCCACCTTCCTGCCCTCTCTCTCTTCCTCCCTCCCCTTCCTCTCTCTCTCCTTCCCTCCTTTCCTCCCCTCCCTCACCCTTTCCTCCCTCCTTTCCCTCCCCATCCACCCACCCCTCCCCCTTCCGCCGCGCCAACGCCCCAACGTGCCTGCGTTTACACCACCGTGGGCGTTGGGCGTGGGTCCCGCCTCCGCCTTGCTTGGATCTCTAATGTGATCAATGTCTGATTGTGTCGTTTCTTCGTCGCCCGCTCCTGATTGGGCTCTTGATTGGGCTCTTGATTGGGCTCTTGACTGGGCTCTTGATTGGGAGGCCTTGTCGTCGCGGGGCGGTCACGGCGGAGAAAGCTTTTATGGGTGGTGGGCGGCGGTGGATAAGGGTTATCTCGCCGTCTATAAATGCTCGGCTCAAGAAAATGGATTCGGCGATGCGTGTGGTTTATTGTGCCGTCGTTGTCGTCGTCTTTGTCATCGTCATCGGCATTATTATTATTTTAATTATTGTTGTTATCGTTATTATTATTTATTGTTTTTTGTCAGTGTTATTAATATCGTTATTAATGTCATTCTTATTTTTCTATTATTGTTGTTATTATCGTCATTATTATTATTTATTATTTTTTATGTGTTATTAGAGTTATGAATGTTAAGTATTACTTTTTATCATTGTTTTTATTATCTCTATTATTATTATTATTATTATTATTATTATTATTATTATTATTATTATTATTATTATCATTATCATTATCATTATCATTATCATTATCATTATTATTATTATTATTATTATTATTATTATTATTATTATTTTAAAACTATTACAGTGATTTCTTTAAGGGCGGACAGGTGAGTCAGAGAGAAAGTTAGGGATTCCGCTGAAGAATTTACGCGGCGATAACGGCCGGAATAACATCCTGCAATGCTGATCGAAGGTGACTGATTGCCGTGGTATTGCAAGCGTGCCTCGTGACGTCATTGCAGCGCGGAGAAAGGTCGGGTTGGCATATGCGGCGCGTGGCGGAGGGGGGGGAAGCAGGAAGGGAGGAAGGGCGGGTAGGATGGGGGGCAGGCTGGCAGACTGACTGACTGACTTGACTGACTGATTGACAGACAGACAGGCAGGCAGACAGACACACAGACTGACTGGCAGACAAACTGACAGACAGGGAGATAGACAAACAATCAAATAGACAGACAGATAGGCAGGCAGGCAGGCAGGTAGGCATTCAGGCTGGCAGACTTTCAGGCAGGCTCTCAGGATTTCAAGAAGACAGGCAATCATACATGCAGACACACAAACGGATACACAGACAAAATGTCAGTAGAAGAACGCCCGTGAACGAACTAGACCCTTATGACTTGTGCCTCGTAAACCCTGAGAGAGAGAGAGAGAGAGAGAGAGAGAGAGAAAGAGAAAGAGAAAGAAAGAGAAAGAGAAAGAGAAAGAGAAAGAGAAAGAGAGAGAGGGAGAGAGAGAAAATGAGAAAGAGAAATGACAGGGCAGTGAGACACCAAACCAAACGAAATCCCACGATCCTTATCCCGCCTGATATCCATCTCACTTTTTTCTGTTGAGTCAGAGTCCGACATGAGGAGATCATGTCCGATGCGTTAAACACCGTTGATCCTATTTTACTATTTTACTTGTTTATTTATTTGTTTGTTTATCACTTCCTTGAGGGCGATCTGGTATTTGCGGTTTGTTTTTTTGAAGACAGTGTTAAAGAAGTTGTATTTACAGTGGTAAAGATGTTGTATTTTGTAACGTAAGCCTTGCCTCCTATTGCGGTGTAGTTGGCTGCTTTCGTATAATGCGATAAGGGAGACCATAAGGGCGATAATGGTTCTTGAAAACGGGGAAATAGTTTTAGGAATTGTTCATGGTAAAGTAAACGGAAGAAGTAAGATATTACTTGAAATAGACGAGAACTTTGGAAATTGGTATCTAAAAGAAAGATGATAGACGAGAATATTAACGATGATTTGGGATAATAAAGATTAATAAAGCGTAGGGATAGTAAAGATTGATAAAGCGTGGGGAGTAAGAAGCAATGGAATAAAGACGGCATTGAAACCACGTGAAAGGGCACGTGAACGAAGGGCGCGCTTCAGATCTACTGGAGCAAGAAATAACACGTTTGGAAGAAAGCGGGGAAAAAATACGTGAAAGACAGATCGCATGTCAACGGGTACGGATGAGATCATGTAATTAGCCGCTGCACACGTACGCGCACTCACACATACATGTACACACGTACACGCACACACACATACCCGTACACGCACGCATACGCACGCACACGCACACATACCCACGCACACGCACTCACACGCACACGAACGCATACACGCACGCACGCGCACGCACACACTTACAGACACACACACGCTCCCGCGCACATACACATACACACACACACACGTACACTCTCACTGTCACTCTCACTCACTCACTCTTTCACTCACTCACTCACTCACTCTTTCACTCACTCACTCACTCACTCACTCACTCACTCACTCTTTCACTCACTCAAAGACACACGTGACGAAGTGCGGGATAAACACGTGACTCGAAGAGCGTGGGAGGAATAGGACGAGTGATAGAGGTGAGCCAGCGAGTACCTGCAGGTGGAACTGGTTTTCATGAGGGAGTTAAGGAAGAGGGAGAGGGGGAGGAGGGGAGGAGGAAGGAGATAGAAGAAGAGAAGGAGGAGGGATGGAGGGAAGTGGAGGGGGAGGGAGAGATAGGAGAAGAGAGGGAGAAAAGAAGGGAGAGGAAGAAGATGAAGGAAGGGGCGGGGAGGAGGTTGAGAGAGAGGAAGAAAGAAGAAGAGGAAGTGGGTGAAGGGAGGAGAAAAGCGAAGGGAAAAGGAGAGAGAGGAAGACGGAGGGGAGGGTAAAGGGTGGGGCGGGGGGGGGTGGAGGGAAGGGAAGAAGGTGAGGGATGGGGAGGAGGGGGCAGGCATAGTGAGAGGCAGGGGGAGGGTATGCATGTGCAGGTGGTGGGAGGGCACTTCATACCCTTCTATTCACTTCATTATTTATTTATTTATTTATTTATTTATTTATTTATTTATTAATGTTTTATTGGAATGCGGAATACGATAAAAGTTTATCCCTATCAGTGAACAGAGCATCAGGCGTTCTTATCACGTCTTGGGCAATCCCTCGTCATCACTGCAACGGCTTAAGATAACAAGTCGAACACGCCCACATTCTCGTACTTCCAGAGCTCGTACGCCCACCCGCCCGGCCCGCGCTTAGACATCAGCACCCGGTGACATCATGTCGTATTAGCTCCCGGTAAATATCCGACTCATATTTGCCCCTTTCCTCATTACTCATACTAGGATACTCATACTGGCATTCGGAAAGGGAGGAGGGAAATGCAATTGTGACACGTAAGATGTGATGATGATTGTGGCGCGATAAGAAAAATGATATGATGACAATTTGGGCGTGATAAGAAAGATGATATGATGACAAGTTTGGCGTGATAAAAAGGGTGATATGATGACAAGTGTAGCGCGATATTAAACAAAATAACTATAGGGACGATAATTTGGTAATAAGAAGCAACAGCGAGTATTGTTGATAAGTATGAGGAAGCGCGTTCTGTGGCTCCGTGCCTCCCCCCCCCCCCTCCCCGGATCGGTTGTGGTTCCGCGTCGACATTAATTCTCTTGGTATGGATTTTAGGTATGGATTCCGCGGTACTATTTCACCTTGTGGGCGGCGAATAAGGGCTGAGGGGGGGGGGAGAAGGAAGGGGGCGGGGGTTCTTTACGAAGGGGACGAGGCAGGGGAGGGGGGGAGGGGGGAAGGGGTACAGATGAAGGGAAGGGGTTCTTTCCTAATTCTTTCTTCTTTTATCTCTTTTATCTTATCGTTCCTTATCTTTTATTATGTTTGTATGCATGTAGTCACGAGCGAATGAACAAATGATACTCTAATAAAGGGGGAGAGAGAGAGAGAGAGAGAGAGAGAGAGAGAGAGAGAGAGAGAGAGAGAGAGAGAGAGAGAGAGAGAGAGAGAGAGAGAGAGAGAGAGAGAGAGGGGCGGGGGGGGTGGGCGGGAGAAAGTAAAGAAGAAAGAAAGAACGTAGGAAAGGGAAAAGGAGAGAAAGAGAGAGAAAGGGAAAGAGAAAGAGAAAAAACAGAGAGGGGTAAACAAACTGACAGACACACAAACAAACAAGCAAACACGTTAAACAAACAGGAAGAGAGGCCTTCTGTGTATGCTTTTGTGCCATTTTCAGGCCGCGAGGATTCCGGGGAGACCTCCTACCTTATGGCGGTGCCGCTTTGTACCATGTTGGGGGGGTGAAAAATAGGGGGGAGGGGGGAGAGGGAGAGGGAGGGGGGTTGGGGGGAGAGGGAGGGGAGGGGAAGGAGGGGGAGGGGGGTTGGGGGAGAGGGAAGGGGAAAGGGGGTTGGGGGAGAGGGAGGGGAGGGAGGAGGGAGGGGGAGGTTATTGCGGAATCGGAGGAAAGCTGTCATGTTGACGATCCATGATTCGGGGGACGTATTATCATGCATCATGTTCGACGTTTTGCGTGGCAGCTGCTTCGGTTTTTTCGTCTCTTTATTTTATTTTCTAAGCTTACTTTTTTTTTCTTGCATCTCCATATTTTTTCTTACTTTTTTTGTGTTTTAGCTTTTGTGCATTTTCTGTTGTTATTTTTTTTCTTTTGATCTTCTTTTTTTATTTTATTTTGTTTTTATTACTTTTTCAATATTTTCTGATTTCTATTCTTCCTCCCCCTCCTTTCTTCTTTCCCTTCTCATATGTTCTCTCCAATCCCTAATTCCTTCACCCTACTTCCGCTCTCTGCTTTCCCCCTTCCTTCCCTTCTCCCCTCCTTGCCCTTAGTTTATCCTTCCCCATTCTTTCTCACTTCCTCCTCCCCTCCCCCCCCACACACACACACATCATGGGACAAGCAGGCCCTTTAATACACTCAGGTAAACCTCCCCGACATGTAACTTACACACACACACACATACATGTTCACACGTACACGCTCACACACATACACGTACACGCACGCATACGCACGCACACGTACACACACGTACACGCACGCATACCCACGCACATGATGCAGTAGGACCAGGTAGGACTTCGGGACAGTGTGTGTGTCGCTTCCCTCCTGCAGGTGTCACGGCGGCGATGTCTCGTGCCGTGGGGGTATCGATCTCTGGGCTTGGGCGGCTCGAAGGACTCGTAGATAAGGTTTGGAAATCGTTGTGTGGGCGAAAGGGGAGTCGGGGGGGCTGTTTGATGAGTGGGGGCGGGGCGGATGGGGTGGGGGTGGGGGTGGTAGAAGGGTAGGGATAGGGGTGGGAGGAGAAGGGCTGTGGGTGGAATGGGGGATGGGGTAGGGGTTGGGGTGGGGATGGGATGTGTGATCGAAGGGATGGGGTTAGGGGTGGGGGTGGGTCGAAGGGATTGGGGGTAGGGATGGGGATGGTGGAAGGGTGGGGATGGGGAGGGGTAAGGGGTGTCGAAGGGGTGTTGATGGGGCTAGGGGTTGGTGGGGGTGGGGGGCGAAGGGCTATGGGCGGGGATGGCACTTGATGTGTTTTGTGTGGGCTGTTCCTTTGTGAAGCGAGGAGGCTTAAAGCGGAGTGGGGGGGCGTTTGACATGTCCGTTTCCTGCTTGGATGGCACTCGTGTTTCTCTCTATTTTGTTTATTTTCCCCCTTCCATATGGTAATCCTATTTCTCTCTCTCTCTCTCTTTCTCTTTCTCTTTCTCTTTCTCTTTCTCTCTCTTCTTCTCTCTCTCTCTCTCTCTCTCTCTCTCTCTCTCTCTCTCTCTCTCTCTCTCTCTCTCTCTCTCTCTCTCCCTCTCTCCCTCCCTCCCTCCCTCTCCCTCTCCCTCTCCCTCTTTTCTTTGGTTTCCATTGCATATGTTATTACTCATCATATTTATGTACGTTCTTCTGTGTCTTCTACTGATTTTACTTTCCTTTTCCTCTTCCCATTTTTTTGTGCTGTCAATTCTGTCTGTTGTCTATCGCTCTCTCTTTGACTGCATATCCATATTTTTATCTCAGTATCTGCCTGTTTATCTGTTTAACTGCTGTATCGTTTAACTATCTATTATAAACTATGTATTGTCGATTTTACAATAGTGCGCGCGCGTGTTTGTGTGTGTGTGTGTGTGTGTGTGTGTGTGTGTGTACATGTGTATGTGTGTGAATTCCAAGAAGAAATATTACCTCCTCAGGGTGATACTCCCTCTCTGCTTTTGCCATAACATCCTTAATTCCTCATCGTCTTTGCCTCCCTTTCAGCAAACGATAACGACCTTTCCGACCGCCATTGCCTGCACAGGACACGCTGTCAGCCGATGCGCGAAGGGCCTTAATCCGATTCCCTCAAGCCCATCGATTGTACATTAAGGCCATTGATCCGCCTGTTATAAGTCGCTATCTAGTGTCGCCTTGGGAGGGAGGAAGGAGCTGAAAGAGGTTGGGGGTGGTGGAGGGGGTGTTGGGGTGAGGGTGGAGGGGGAGGGGATTGGAGGTGGAGGGATTGGAGGTGGAGGGGAGTGGAGTGAGGATGGAGGTGAAGGGGGAGTTAAAGTGAGGGTGGAAGGGGAGGGGAATGGAGGGTGGAGGGGATTAGAGGTGGAGGAGGATGACGGTGGTTGTGGTGGGGGGAAGTAGGTGTGGTGGAGGAAAGTGGGGGTGATGTTGGAGGGGGAGTTGGAGTCGTGAAAGGGGAGTGGGGTGGGTTATTGGGGGGTGGGGGGTGGAAGAACTCCCCTTTCTCACGTCGTCTTGGTCGTGCTCGTTGGGTGTGTGACGGTTTTATTTGCCAGTTTATTCCGTCTGTCAAGTGTCATCCTTTTTTGTTTTGTTCTTCTTCTCGGTCTTTTCTTTGCTTGCTTTGTTTAATGTTATTAGCATCAGTGTTTTTTATTAGTTGTATCGTTATTAGTTTTATTATTGTTGCTATTGTTATTATTATTATTATTATTATTATTATTATTATTATTATTATTATCATTATTATTAGTAGTAGTGGTATTAGTATTATTTTTTATCATTATCATTATTATCATTATAATAATAATAGTAATAATAATAATGATAATAATAATAATAATAATTATTATTATTATTACTTTTTCTACTTTATTGATTATCGACATGGCGTGACCACAGTGCAAGGGTGACCGGAGAATTCCCGTCACCCTGAAGAGAGAGAAAGGGCGTGCGACCCCCTGCCGGTGTCTGCGTGGGCGGGGCGTGAGAATGGGCGGCGGGCGTGCGCAGAGTGCAGGAATGGTCGATTGAGCAGAAGGACGAAAAAAGATGTGAAAGGGAGGAGACAAGGAGAAGGGAAATGGTAGAGAGGAAGAGAGGCAGCGAAGGGAAGGGGAATAAGGGAAGAAGAGAAAGGGAAGAGGGCGGAGGGGGAGAGGAGAAGAGAAAGGGAAGAGGGAGGAGGGGAGAAGGGGAAGGGGAGAGGAAGAGAGGAAGAGAGGCAGCGAAGGGAAGGGAAGAAGGGAGAAGGGGGAGAAGGAAAAAGGGAGAGGAGGGAAGAGGGAGAAGGGAAGAGGGGGGACAGGGGAAGTGTCGACACGGGGTTGGATGAAGGATATGCAAGTTGCGTGGCGACGAGGGTGGAGTGCAAGACGGATGATTTAAGGGAGAGAGGGAAAGGTGAAATAGGTCAATGGTGGAGTTAATTGGAGCCGAAGCAAGGTAGGGGAGCAAAGGATAAAAAAAACCGGTAAACGAGAGAATGAAAGGAAACGTGAAGATAAATGGAGGAGTAACGAAATGTAGAAAGGGAGAAAATTCGTAAAATGGGAGAAACGAAACTATTTAAAACTAAGCACATTTTTGAGTATTGAAAGAAGTGAAAAGGTCGATAAATAAAATTAAATGCCATGAGAGAAGGCGAGTTACAAAGAAAAACTATCTTTAAGGAAATTAACTGGGAATAAAAGAAATAAGAATGAAAAGAAGAAAATGAAACGCGGATAATCAGCCGTGACAGACCAGGCGATACGCCCTAACATGACTTGTCTCGGAAGGAAGTGAGAGAGATGCGAAGAGAGGAAGGTGCGGTTGGGAGGAAGGAGTCTTGAGCTGCTTCGTGACGCGTCCTTCCCGCTCGCTCCCAGTGGTGCTTGGGCGTTATCTTCCCCATCAACTGCTTGCAACTCTTTCAACATTGCTGTTTCTGTCGTTTGCGCCCGCCTCTTCTTTTTGTCTTCGCTCCTGTCGTTCGTATGTTGCTTCTCTTACGTTCAGTTCTTTATGTTTTCTTTCGCACATTCTCTCCTTCGCGCCTTCTCCCTTCGCGCTTTCTTTTCCTCCTTCGTGTCTTCGCAGCTCGTTCTCTGGCTCACACCTCCCTCGCCCCCTCACACCTTTCCCTGTCCATCCTTGTGATTTCTATGGTCTCAGGTTTGCTTCCTTTCCTCCCTCCTTCCTTCCTTCCTTCCTTCCTTCCTTCCTTCCTTCCTTCCTTCCTTCCTTCCCTCCTTCCTTCCTTCCTTCCTTCCTGGCTGCCTTCCCTCATACCCTCTAAACTACTTCCTTCTCTCTCTCTCTCTCTCTCTCTCTCTTTCTCTCTCTCTCTCTCTCTCTCTCTCTCTCTCTCTCTCTCTCTCTCTCTCTCTCTCTCTCTCTCTCTCTCTCTCTCTCTCTCTCTCTCATATTATGTCACTCCTACCTTCCTCTTCTCCCCTTTCACTATTTCCCTCCTCTTCTCTGTTCCTTTTCCATCCTCACTCGTTCTTCCCTTCGTCCCTCCTCGCTCTCCCTCTTCCCACACTACCTCCCTCCCCTCATCCCTCCTTCCTTCCTTCCTTCCTTCCTTCCTTCCTCCCTCCCTCCTTCCTTCCTTCCCTCTCTCCCTCCCCCTCACTGCCTCCTCATCCTCTTATACCCGGGGGATGGGTCAGCACGACAGCCTGACAGCAGAGCGGCCGATCATCCCCAGCGCAACGCGAGTGCGGGCGAGAGGCCTGGCTTCTTGATTGACAGCTGATTGTGCGCGAGTGTGCGGGGAGTGCGGGATGGTGACGTCCGCTATTGCTTAGGGTTATTATTATTTTTGTTGTTATTATATTTATTATTGTTAGTTGTAGTAGTAGTGTTGGTAGTGGTAGAAGTGTTTTGTTATCGTAATTATTATTGTCATTTTTAGCATTGTTGGTGTAGTTGTTTTTTATTGCTGTTATTTATGGTGGTGGCAATGAAAATGTTAATTATAACTTATGATATGAAAAAGATGATAGTAATTGCAGTGGTGATGCTAAGGATGATAATGATAATACTTGTCATGATAGGGGGGTTGTCACACTTCTCAACGACGCACGCCCATCTCTTCATGCACACACCCGCCCGGCGCCCACCCCCACCCCCTCCCCCAGATCATCACAGGCACATCCTGAATGAGGCTCGGATGAATCTAACTGCCAAAACATCCTGCGTCCGGAGCCCATTCATCCCATATGCCGCCGTTTATCCAGCGGAGATATTAGGTCACACGGGGGAAGAGGTCACGAGGGAGAGAGGGAGTCGGTGTGAGTGGGTGAGTGGGTGAGTGGGTGGGAGATAAAATAGAAATAGAGAATGAAAGGTGATGTATAGTAAGATACTTTCCTTAGGGTAGGGTAGATGTGTCTGATTATCTCTTATTTTTGGGATAGTTATTTTGGTTGATATTTTGGTTTAATGACCTAAATACCATTCATAATATTACTACCCTTTTTATCGTTGATATGTGCAATAATGACACGACGTTTATAAAGTATCACTACGTATCACTAAATCTAACTCATTCATAGGTGCTAGACTCCAGCGACCCTGTTCTAAGGCCTATCAAGTGCCCATTTCCAGAAGAATGATGTGTTCTCCCTTGGTATTTCCTCATAAGGATGCGAATAACCTCCTTTCATCCCTCAACTTCCTGCAACTTCTCCCGGGTACCTGCACTTGACCTGCTTTCCTTGAGGATGTTCTGACCGTCTTGCTTTTACTTGCTAATACGACAGTGTTGTGTGTCTATATTTCGGGTGATTTTTTTCCTCTTTTCTTTTTCGTAATTCGCCCTTCCTTGTTTTTTCGGTTTATTATTCTATTATCAATGTATTATCTCAGCGTGAGTTTGGTGAAGGTAGCCCACTTGTTTTTTTTTGAGGCTGCGTTGTTCACTTGCTCCTCCCTGAAAATAAAACACTTCTCTGAAACCATTCCACTTCCTCCATTCTCCGCCCTTTATCTCTCCCATAAGCATCATTAACCTCCTTTCTTTCTTCCCTATCTTCCTTCTCCTCCTTCCTACTACCCTCTCTCCCCCCACCTCCCTTCCCATTTACGCTGAGGCCCCCCACCGACCCCAGCGGAAGCGTCATCTCAGAGGGCGTGATCGCCTCGGCTGCTGCTCGCCGGAGGGCCTCGCGCACCGCCGCCGTCAGGTTGTGTGATCGCGGGCAGCACCGTAGGCCTATGGCTATGGCGGACGAGGGGGGAGGGGAGGGGTAAATGTGAAGGGAGGGGTATGGTGGGGTGGGATGGGGTGGGTTATATCATAAAGGAGGAGATGAGAGGGGGGGCGGGGGTAATAGGATTAAGATCCGCGTGCGTGATTTATGATGAGTGCGAGTGCGGCGCTGGATGGCGGACGCAAACACGGCCCTTGGAGGAGCTCTGAGCGGGAACAAAAGGGGAGGCCCGCTGATTGAGCCAGGGGTTTGATGTAGGCCTATGGCGGAGAGGTAGGAGAGAGAGAGAAAAGGAGAAGAAGAAAGAAAGAAAGAAAGGAAAAGGGAGAGAAAGAAAGAAAGAAAGGAGAGACAAAAAAGAAAGAAAGGAGAGACAAAAAAAGAAAGAAAGGAGAGAGAGAGAGAGAGAGAGAGAGAGAGAGAGACAGAGATAGAGAGAGAGAGAGAGAGAGAGAGAGAGAGAGAGAGAGAGAGGAGAGAGAGAGAGAGAGAGAGAGAGAGAAAGAAAGGAGAGAGAGAGAGAGAGAGAGAGAGAGAGAGAGACAGAGAGAGAGAAAGAAAGGAGAGAGAGAGAGAAAGAAAGGAGAGAGAGAGAGAAAGAAAGGAGAGAGAGAGAGAAAGAAAGGAGAGAGAGAGAGAGAGAAAGAGAGAAAGAGAGAGAGAGAGAGAGAGAGAGAGAGAGAGAGAGAGAGAGAGAGAGAGAGAGAGAGAGAGAGAGAGGGGGGGAGGGAGAGAGAAGAAGAGAAAATAGAAAAAGAAAGAAGAAAGAGAGAAAAGAGAAAAAAAAAGAAAGAAAGGAATATAGAAGAGACGCAGCGAGAAAGAAAGAGGCGAGAAGAGGAGAGAGAATGATAGGCACATTGATTTTGCCTTTCGAATGCAATAAAGCCCATTTCATCAACCGAATGCGAACCGAAAGGCGAGCGGCCGCACGTAGTAAAATCTCGCCCAGGAGAATCACGACTTCATTCATATTATTCGCGGCTCCGTGTCGGCGCTCGTGGGCGTATCTGTGGGCGCTGATTTTTTTTTTTTCCTCTCCTGGAGAAAAGATCGCTGGGCGTCTGATGATGTTTTGATAAGCGGCAGCACGCGGGTGTCACTCCGTTGCGAAAATTTTTACTGTGTGCTGTTTCCTTTTCTCGGATTGTGTTGAGATGTTGGCTCTCTCGGGTCTCGCTTCATAGCTGGGGAGTGTGGTGATTGGTGTTCATTTTGAGAATAACTTGTGTGTCATCTTTCAGTGATTCTTAAAAAGGAAATGTGTTGTAGCCTTTGTAGTTGACTTGGTTATATAGAGTTATTTCATTTCGGTCTGATAGATTTTCATTGACTTTTTAAAAATTTTTGTTTACATTCCCACGCCATTGGCATTTTTCTCTCGCCTCTTTGCATCTCCGTCTGTGAGATGTTAACCCTAACTCGGTTTTGTTTATATTTTCTCCCTCAAGTTGCACGAAGTAAATGTGTTACGTCGATAAGTTCTCGTGAAGTGTTAAAGATGTCACCTCGGTCGATATACCTTACCGAAAAAATAAACTAGGTGTACGCACGGCCTTTTAATCATACACTCTGCGACCTGTGTAAACACATGACCCCCGAGAGTGTAAACACATACACGTGTGAACTCGAGTCGCGGTCGTGTAAACAGGTGTAGTCATATGAATGCGATGGGGATGGCAGAGAAGGGTCCGTGGGTGGTGGTAGGGCAGGGGGAGGGAAGAGAAACGAACGGAGACGAAAGGGGAGGGCGGGAGGGAGGGAGGACGTGGAGGAGGGAGGGGGAGGGGGGGGGGAGAGGGGACGGAGGCAGACGGGTCCAGGTTGCCCGTCAGTATGTTGTTATGTCTCGTGTTGGACGGTGGCTCTGCGCCGTCCTTGCGCCGTAACTCGCCTTGGATGGTTTATTGCTGCTGCGATGGCGTGGTCGGGACGTGTGTGGTGTTTCGTGGTGACTTGTAGTGCCTTTGAGGTGGTGTTGTGACGTATGATACAACTGCGATGGTTGTCGGGAGAAATTTAAGTGATTTTTTTTTGACGTTTTCGTTATGCTAAGTGGATCGCGTGAACGATGGAAATAATTATATGGCGGAGATATAAAAGTTTCGTAGAACTTCCGCTGGTGATGAAAAAGGTGAAATCTCTTGCATCTGACATAATGGAACTCCGTGGTGCTACTGTGGTTTTATTTTCGGACATAACACGATTGTTGTGACTGAAACGAAACAACAACTGACAGCCAGATACACCGGCTCGGCTCTAAGGACATTTACCCCGTCTATTCAGCATTAATAACTGATATATGAATTTATGTATTGTCACTTACTCTCGCTTTACGCTCGCATGTCACTCGCCTTGTAGTCCTTCCACTGTCAGTAGATCAAATGTACGGTTCTCACCAGGCGATCCCCCAGAAGGTCGATCGGCGGGTGAGCTCGGCGTGCGCTGTCAGTGAGAGGAGCTGTTGGTCACGTGGTGTCTGGGGCGGCCAACAGGAGGGGATAACCATGGCCGGATCAGGTTATGGGATGTAGGGTTATTGAGCAGACCTCACGTGGGATTGTATTCATAGGCCGGGTGTGTGGACGGTGTTCTCTCTCGCTCTCTACATTCGTTTGGTATCGTGCTCTCTCGCAAAATTATTTTGGTATCGTGAAGTGTAGGGTTGTTTGTTTGGATGGGATTTGGAGTGCTTTCTCTCGGGTATTCGACATCCTGTTGTTTGGTTCTTTTGTTGTTCGTGCGTGCGGCTGGGAGGGGCTCGTTCACACCCGTGTAAGGTTTCGTTTGCGGAGACAGGGACACGTTGTTCTGGCGCTCATGTGTGGGAAGACCTGGATTAGAAAGGCTGCAATTAACTCTTCATTAATTAAAAGTCCGCGTTATCACTGGTGATGATGTGGTGGTTATTATTAGAAATCACGACCCAGTCACATTGGAAAAAGAAATGTCTTTTCGCGCAGACTTTTCTCTGGGGCAAGAAAGTGAGGAAGCCTTTTCCTCAACAATCGGAAGTTTTTTCAAGCAGGGAGTAATCGTATTAAAGCATGACGTCCTTACTCGCCAGAGTCCTTCATGACCTGAGTGTCTGCGTCCGTGACCTGACCTAACCTCAGTTCTCGTCATTGCCTCTCCTTCCCCCCCTCCCCCTCTCCCTGGGAGACAGATGTAGAGGGTGACGGATGTCCCACCGGCGTGTAGGACAAGGCGAGAAGATCGAAGGACAGCGCCTTTGTATCTGGGGAGGGCGGGGTGGGGTGGGGAGGGGAGGTCAGTGCCATAAATAGTAGGAGAGAAGGAGGATCACTTGCTTTATTGTTGTTCATAAATAAAGGTTGTGGATATATTCTTTTGTGTATGAAGATGAGAGAGGAACGATGTGGGATGGTATAGGATCGAAGTAAAAATATTTACTTAAACACAATAGCAGATACTACAGTTTGCGAAACCACGAATATGAATCCTGGTAAATGCAGTTAATAAAATCACAGTAGTTATTTGGCTGCAGTTACAGGCAGTACAATTTACGGGAATACTCAAACAAGAGCCGCTGTAAATTGCCGTTCGCAAAAGTAGCATAAATCTGAAAGAAAGCACAAGAAAGAAAGTGGTTCCTCGCAGAG
>NC_091574.1:34321875-34326875 GCF_042767895.1 Penaeus vannamei | reverse complement strand
GGACTGACGAACTGGTATATGGCGGATGGTGTTATTATCTACGCTTTTCTAAATCCCGTTCTGTGTCGGCGTCTACTCTTTCTTGTCTGTTCTTTTCTCTTTTTCGTTTCACTTTTTCTCTTCGTTTCTCTCTTCTCCTCTCCTCTCCTTTTCTCTCTCCTCTCCTCTCCCTCTCCTCTCCTCTCCTCTCCTCTCTCCCCCTCCCTCTCCTCTCTCCCTCTCCCTCTCCCTCTCTCCTCTCCCTCTCTCTCTCTCTCTCTCTCTCTCTCTCTCTCTCTCTCTCTCTCTCTCTCTCTCTCTCTCTCTCTCTCTCTCTCTCTCTCTCTCCTCCCTCTCTCCTCTCTCTCTCCTCCCTCCCTCCCTCTCCCTCTCTGTTGGCGTGAAAGTCCTCTGAATATAATTCCAGTAATTAAAACGTGACGGACCGAAAATGCAAATGAACAAACAACGTTTCGAATGTCAAGGGTAAACACGTCATTACCATATAAAGTAGACGTAATTCGGCGATGGGACGGGACAGGGGGAGGGAAATAGGCCGGGAAAATAGGACAGTGAAGGTGTAATTAAAGACTCGATTGACGTGTCATATTATTTTCAAGCGGGTGGTATGTCTTTGAGATTTACTTAGCGGAGGGGGTTGAGAGGCGCAGGTCGGTCTGTAAGTCGACTACTACACTGTGGCCTGAGATTGACTTAGTTTCTTTGTTATGGCATGGGAATAGCTTCGTTCCTACGGCATGGGAATAGCTTCTTTTCTACGGCATGGGAATAGCTTCGTTTCTACGGCATGGGAATACCTTCTTTGCCACGGCATGAAAATAATTTCGTTTCTACGGCACGGGAATAGCTTCGTCGCCTCCGTTCCTTTTCCTCCCGATTCGCGCCGCACTCATTCTGTAATCGGCGAGCGCAGATTTACGATCGGCGGCCGGGTGTACCACGTGACCCGATCGTCTTAGCCCGGAGAAGAATGGCGGTCGAAGGAACAGGAAAATTGGGGCGCCGTTGCCTTGGCACTAATCCTTGGCGGACGTGTTAAGGTCGCGGGCAGGAGGATCGCACAGATTTTTCCCTTATTCTCTGTATTTTTAGGGCTGGGAGTTTGAATGGGAAAGGGAGGTTGGGATTTTTAAATGATTGGCTGGTAATACATCAGATCGGTCTATACACTGAGAGAGAGAGAGAGAGAGAGAGAGGGAGAGGGAGAGGGAGAGGGAGAGGGAGAGGGAGAGGGAGAGGGAGAGAGAGAGGGAGAGAGAGAGAGAGAGAGAGAGAGAGAGAGAGAGAGGGGGGGTGAAGGGAGAAGAGAGAGAGAGAGCGAGAGAGAGAGAAAGAAAGAGAGAGAGAGGGAGAGAGAGAGAGAGAGGCAGGTTCTTGGTGGGTGGCTGAAAGTGCGTTCAAAGGGTTCTGTGAGACAAGGCGTTCGCGGTCACGTCGGCGCCGCTTGTCCGCTCCAGTGAACGTCTCAGGATTCGGTTCCTTTTTCCCCGACTTGCATTTTTGTCTTTTGGGGTTTTTGCGTATGATTGTATTGAGGCACGGAGAAGGAGATAGCGAGAGAGAGAGAGATAGAGACAAAGGGAGAGACAGAGGCACTGGGAGACAGAAAGAAGAAAGAGACAGACAGGCATGCAAAACAAGGAGAGAGAGAGAGAGAGAGAGAGAAAGAAAGAAAGAAAGAAAGAAAGGAAAAGAGAGAAAGAAAGAAAGAAAGAAAGAAAGAGAAATATGATTACTCTGCCCGAGGATTCCGGTACACGAACACGTCCCAGCAATCCACATGAAATAAAGATCATGTTTTGTCACCCATTGAATTTACGTGAACGTCTTATCAGAAATTAATGTGTACCTTAAGGCTTTGAAATATGTTCTTGTTATTTCTCTTTGTACAAAAAACTCCATTTCGATGAATGTGCTTATGGGAATTCATTGATCTGCAGATATTTACGAATGTTACAGCATGAATAACATAGATATCCGACTTCCTGCCGTGGGCACTGGTTAGGATTAGGGGGAGGGGGGAGGAATAGAGATGGGAAACTTATTGATTTAATGGGGAGGGGGACGAAGAAGAGAAAGAAGAAGAAGAAGAAGAAGAAGAAGAAGGAGCAGGAGCAGGAGCAGGAGCAGGAGCAGGAGCAGGAGCAGGAGGAGGAGGAGGAGCAGCAGCAGCAGCAGCAGCAGCAGCAGCAGCAGCAGCAGCAGCAGCAGCAGGAGGAGGAGGAGGAGCAGCAGCAGCAGCAGCAGCAGCAGCAGCAGGAGGAGGAGCAGCAGGAGGAGGAGGAGGAGGAGCCGTAGAAGCAGGAGGAGGCTGAGGAGGAGGAGAAGGAGGAGAAGAAGAAGAAGAAGACAGGAAAATAAGAAAACGAACAAGAAGAAAAGACGATGGGGAGGGTGCAGTTGATGAAATTGGGTAGGAGGAAGAGGAGGGAAAAGAAGATGGGGAGGCGGTAATTGGGCGTTTCGGGGCGAACAGACACGCCATTTGTCCGGTGATGAGGTAACGGGAGGCGTAGAGCTGGCCACGTACCCGCACACCCTTTGGGGGATGGCGGTGGGCGTGTGGGCGGCGCTGCGGGCCTCTTTTTCCTTCTCGGGTGTGTCTGTCGTCTGCTTCTGCTTCTGCTGCTGCTGCTTCTGCTGCTGCTGCTGCTGCTGCTGCTTCTGCTTCTGCTTCTGCTTCTGCTTCTTCTTCTTCTTCTTCTTCTTCTTCTTCAACTTCTTCTTCTTCTGCTTCTGCTTCTTCTTCTTATTCTTTTTCTTCTTCTTCGTCTTCTTCTTATTCTTATTCTTCTTCCTCCTTCTCCTCTTCCTCCTCCTCCTCCTCCTCCTCCTCCTCCTCTTCCTCCTTTTTTCGGTCTTTTATGTCGCTGTCGTATCCTTCCGATCGTTCTTTCCTCTTGTTTGTTCTTTCTTATTTTCTGATCGTCTTTTTTGTTTTGTTTTCTCGTTCTTATCTCTATTATTGCTCCTGGGTTCTCTCCCTCTTTTATTTTTTCCACTTCACACCTCCTTCTCTTTTCTTTTTCTTCTCCTCATGCTTCACTTCTTTTCCTCCATTTGCACTTTTTTGCCTTCCTCCAAAAACATCGGGTAAAAGTTCTAAATTAGATATAAGTGCATTGCTGCAGCTTCTGGGAACACACCGGTACTTGTAATGGGATTATATATGAATATATATATATATATATATATATATATATATATATATATATATATATATATATATATATATATATATATATATATATATATATATATATATATGTATGTATATACATATGCATATATGTATATATGTATATATATATATATACATACATACATACATACATACATACATACATACATACATACATACATACATACATACATACATATAGACATACATACATGCTTACGTACATATATACATATATATGTGTAAATTATTCGATACATATGTATAATTCTTCACATTTAATTGTTAATGTTTTTCGTTGTTTTGCGCATTACATATTACTATTATTGTTATTATATTTCTTTGCATTCGCATATCATGCATCTGTCAGCTCGTGCACGTAGGCTTGAATAAGACATGAATGACTTTCTATCTGCGCCTCATCAACTTCTATCGAACTTGTTTTTTTAGGAGAATTAATTTTATTGCATGACGATCCTCATTGCAATTATTGACACACTGATCAAATCGTGTTGGTATTGACACTGGCATTCAGTATTTTCCGTTGCAATGACCGAGGGAGAGATCAGAGGCGGTAATGAAGCCATTGCAGGAAGGTAGTTTTTGCAATTAATTGTTGCAGATATTTTTAGGAGATCGGGCGCTGCGAAAGAAACGCGCCTCATTGCCAGATTTTCCACCTGGGAAGGGCAATTTCTCCGGCGGTGGAAGGTTTAGTTGACAGTTTATATATATATATATATATATATATATATATATATATATATATATATATATATATATATATATATATGTATATATGTATATATATATATATATATATATGTGTGTGTGTATGTATGTATGTATGTATGTATGTATGTGTGTGTGTGTGTGTGTGTGTGTGTGTGTGTGTGTGTGTGTGTGTGTGTGTGTGTGTGTGTGTGTGTGTGTGTGTGTGTGTGTGTGTGTGTGTGTCTATATATATTTGGTACGTTTTTCTCTCTTATTTGCTTTACGTCAGTATCGTATATTTTTGCAGTAAATGTATAATTTTCCTCTGCATCTACGGTTTGTACTAAAGAGACAGTTATGATATTCATCTTGGAAGATAAAACAATAACGTCATTTAATTCGCTCAAAAAATCTGATATACGCGGTACAACACATTCTTTGCGCGAGATCAGATATTGAAACAAACATGATTTCCTGTTTATTCTTTCTTTCTTCTTCTTTTTTTTATTTCTTTTCATTCTTTCTTTCTTTCTTTCTTTACTTTTATCTAAAAGACCATCCCGTGATACACGTGTTTTCTTGGATGCTTTCTTATGGGCCCGTTGAATGTCCGTGTAGGGGACGTCGCGGCCCTTTCTCGTGTGTGTCTGTTCATTGTTTTCATTTTTTTTTTGTAGATACTGATTAGGGTTGGTTTCTCTTATTATGGTTGTTTTTGAGTTTTTTTATATTTTTTGTAGATACTGATTAGGGTTGGTTTCTCGTATTGAGGTTGTTTTTTGAAGGGTTGTTTATTTTTGTGGGTGTGCTTGAAGTAGTTTTAATGTTGATTTTGCTTGATTTGAATATTTTGTTATTATCGGTATCGACATTAGATTATCATTAATGTTGTTTTCATTTTGTTTATTGTTGGTATTGTTATTAACGTTTTTATCAGTTATTATCGTTATCATTATAACCATAACCATAATCATTAAATGTTATAATTGTAGCTATTAGTAAGCTTTATATAACGCACTTGCTTTACGTGTTTCAAGGTGGGAAGAGGGTCGAAATCTCCCCTCCCCTCCCCCTCCCCTCTTCCCCTTTCCCCCCTCCCCCTCCC
>NC_091574.1:34299375-34319375 GCF_042767895.1 Penaeus vannamei | reverse complement strand
GGAGCGAGAAAACTATTTCACTTTGGAACGCTAAATCCGCCGAGATAAAGAGAGGGGGGGAGGAGGAGGAGGAGGAGGGAGAAAAAAAGATGAAGACGAAATTGGATCTCCGAGAAAAGTTATGTTCATGTCTGGATCAGATGTAATTTGTTGATGCGAATGGGTGATCTTGTTCCTCTGGCGGAGTGTGGTCGTAGAGGTCGTCGCCGCCACGACCCTTTCTCCTGCTCGTACTCGTGCTTGTTCAAGTATTTGTCCATCTGTTTAGTTTTTAATTTGCTTGTTTGTTTATTTATTTGTTTTAAGGCAAAACAGTTGTCCAACGAGGAAGGGAGGGATTGAGTTTTGTTTTAAAGAATGCTTAATCTTCTGCTTGTACTATTGAACGACTTTTTATACATTTACCTGGTTTGGGCCACTTTGATTTACTGCTGCTCTTGTTTTATGTCTTCCAGTTATTGTTTATAATACCCTTTCATATCTCTAGTTCAGTTAACGTTTTGGAATGTTGTGAGATAAATGTTTCGATACACGATGAACCGTTAATGGAGATTGACCCTGCGACGTGTTAAAATTCCAGAATGATGTCGACAATTTGAAGCGATTTGTTCCATGATTGACTTACGGTTCTCAGCATGGCACAGTGCCTGGCGGGGCTCTATTTGGCCGGGCGGTGGTAGTGTCATGCAGGAAATCAAGAGGTCATAGGTCAGGAGCTGCATGATACAAGGATGACGTGCATAACACCGCCAAAGAGCTTGTAAGATGCCGTGAAATTACCGCCACACGCATGACCAGTTTCGCAGGTGTAGTTGCAAGACAGGTGTTCGTCTCTTCGTCATAAGTAGGGTGTAAATGATTCAGTTTGCCAGGTCGCGTCATCCGTGTCGCTGCTTTGTTAGGTGCGTATCATTAACAGCGTTACAAAGTGCAGTGGAAAAGCTACGTGTTTGTAGCGAGGCGAGGCTGACTACTTCTTTTGTCGTTCGGGTTTCTCTCTCCGGCTTTCCTCTTGTATTTCGCGTAGGCTACATGGGTTTGCTTGTCTGAATCATCTTGTTTCTTTCTCTCATTTCTTGTGCCCTTGTCATTGTGTTTTGTCATTGTGCAGAACTATCAGAACTATTTGCGGGCTACGTTTCCCATGAGAGAACGTTCCGAACTATCAGAACTACCATCGGGCCGCTCCTTCCGCCCGGCAGAGCCTCGCGTCCCCAAGGGAGGTGGCTGGTAGCGGGCGGGAGGCTGGGCTTGTTGTTTGTAAATAAGCTTGTAGCCTGCGGTGGCCGGTGGGTGTCCAGCGGGTGTCCACAGGGTGTCCCAAGTTTGCCCATTTGGGTGACCGCGCTAATGGGGGCGAGAAGGAGGGATGTTTTGGTGTTTCTTTCCCCCGGTGTCTTTCTGGTTGTCCATTTGTCTTGATTGCGAATCGTGTGAGTTTACCAGTTGTGATGATGCCGGGATATGTTTAGACGTTTGTGTGGTGAGAATGTAATTTTGTGTGTCTTTGAATACCAATAGAAAAGTCGAGATAGGATTTTGAAATGTATTTCTTATTCTGATTATTTTATTTACCCTGTATTTTATTAATGGAATGTAAAATGAATGGAAAACATTATCCTAACGTCCCTGTTCTCTCATTCCAGCGAGGTGAAGATGTCGGAGTAGAAGGAGGGGCGAGGACCTCCACCAGTGACCGGCGCCCCGTCACCTCCGCCGCCGCCTCCCCCACCACCACCAAAGCCCCTCCCCCGGACAGTACCCCAGGGAGTGTCTGGTTCCCCCAGCACCGCGGGAGAGCCAGCCTCCTCCCCCATCGCCACCGCTATGGGCCTCCACCACCATCTGTGAGACCTTCACCTCCCCACTACTATAGCCGCAATTACCCCCCAGCCCCCCAGTGCACGTTGACCCCCCCACCCAGGGCCCCCCAGCCGTCTGAACGCCCTCCCACCTGTTGTGTAAACACCTCTCCCCCAGTTAGTACCTCGTCGTCCCCGCAGTATTTGGCCCCCCCGCCATTTCGCCCCCCCGCACGCCGCCTCCTCGGACCCCCCCGCGCGTGGCGTCGCAAGCCCCCCGCGCCCACGATCAAAGTCCCTCAGCTGCCCAGCCTGAGCGAGAACACGCGGAGACTCCCACGAGGTCTTCGCCAGCACCTACAGGAGTCCCTGCAACGCCTCCGTCAGGTGGCACCGCTCAGCGCTCACGAAGGTGAGGAGAACGGAGAGAAAGAAGGGAGGAGGATCGAAGACGAAGAAGGAAGGGAAGCTTCTGAGGAATCCACGATAACCAGGACTTCCTCAGAGGCCGAGATAGGATCCTTCGAGAGAACGAAGGACGCGAGGATCAGAGAGGACGCTGCGCCCACGCCAGACCCGCCGACAGAAGACCGGCCTGGCCAAGGACGCTCCCAAGGGTAAGCATGCGGATGAAAGGATAAGTAGCGAGATGAATGGATGAGTGAATGTGTGAGGCGATGCAGACTAATATTCTGAGGGATTGCCATAGAATTTACTGTAATAGACTGTAATAAAATGGCATCGATGATTGCATAGACATGTTGATAGGAGAAAGAGAATGAAACGATATGAACACAAACATGAAAAATCGAGCAGGGCAACAGGCCGTCCGCGCATCATTGAGGTGAAACGGGAATCTCCTTCTGATATACTTCTCGGGGATGACCGGTACAGCGAGGAACGCCTCTGTGTTTCCGCAAATGTTACGTGGAGAAAATGTTGCCGTCCGAGTCATGCAACTGCACTGTTTACGCAAAGTGCACGGCTTCTGGCTGCAAAGAAAACGAAGCCCGCCCGCCCCGCCTGGAGAGGGCCGGCGCGTCCACCTCGGGAGTGACTCACCGGCCTCCACTGCGGAACCAGCGCCCCGTCGCGCCGAGCCAAGATAAACATTGCCACAGGAGGTCACATGGTCATGAGTAAAGCGTATTAGAGGTGACAAAAGTGTCCCCGCATTGACCTGGCTTCCCGTGGCTGACGAGGACGAGGCTTTTCCAGCGGCGGCGGCGGTTCCGGAGTACGGAGACGTGAATCAGTGCTCATCCCTGCGACTCTCCTTACATGGTGCTTGCGTCCCTCCCCCTCTCTTACGTCGCCCCTTCCTTCTCCCTCTTCGTCTTCTCCCCTTGCTCTGTTTTATCCGCTTTATCCTTTTTTCTTCATCTTTTTTCTTGTCCAAGGTTGTCCTTATTGTTTCTTCTACGTCTCGTTTTCTCTCACCATCATCTCACTGTCCTTCTTTTGTTTCTTTTTTTTTAATTCACTCTGTCTTTTACTTCCCCTTCGCTTTCTCAATTCGCTTCTGTTCTTTTCTTCATCCTTTCTGTGTCTTTTACTTCATCTTCGCTTCTGTTCATTTCTTCTTTTCCATTCTCTGCCTCCTTGCCAGACTTTTAAAACCTTTCGTCGATCTCGCTCTGTAATAAGACACTTTTCCGTCCCTTCACCTCCTCCGCCTCCATTTTCGTTTTTTGTCTTTTCTCCTTTTCCGACGTATTATTCATATTTTTATTTTTCTTCACCTTCTTGCTTCTCCTCATCGTTCAAGTTCTCGGCTTTCTTTACTCTCCTCCTCCCTCTCCTTCTTCTTCTTCTTCTCATCATCATCATCATCACCGCCCACGTCCTTCTCCTATTACTCTCTCACTGCAGTTTTTTTCCTCTGTTCGACTCTTCCACATTTTTTTTTTCGTTCAGAGTCTTAGCCTGTGGACGCTAATAGGTTTATTTACACTTTTACTCCGCGCGCGCGCGCGCGCGCGCGTGTGTGTGTGTGTGTGTGTGTGTGTGTGTGTGTGTGTGTGTGTGTGTGTGTGTGTGTGTGTGTGTGTGTGTGTGTGTAGTGTTTGAATGCATTAATTTGCTTTCACTTCTATTTATATGAAAGTGTACTTCTGCATTTATAATTTCCGATTGTCAAGGCGAATACCATTCCAATTCCATATTCTTGAATAAATGAACATTGTTGTCAAATCAGAGAGGTTTTGCGGCAAGTTATGTCGTAAAACTTGAATGGCAACCCCCGGGACCTGCTCGTGGTCGGCCTGGAATGCTATCGTTGGTCATTGAGCATAGTGGCAGTATCGTCAGGGAAAGATTTAAGTTAGAGATTGGGTCTTTATCTGATGTCGTTTTTTTAGGGATATATATTATTTTTATTGCGGCTTTAAGAAGGGTTTGGGATGTACGTTCAGATTTTAATAGTTGTATTTTAATTTGTCAGTATTCGTCTAGGTTTTGTTTCTCTTTTTTTCCTTTTTTTGTGTGTGTGCGTGTGCATGTGTGCGCGTGTGTGTGTGTGCGTGTGTGTTTTGCTGCAATGGGGGAAGGAGGTAATCACTCGGATGATGGGAGGCAATTTTCCCCATCCAGACATATCATTTCATCTCGCATGGACGGGGGATTTGCCACGGCTCCGCGTCTTTCCACACGGCAAAAACCCCGGTCTGCAGAATGACCATTAAAGCGCTCGGGCGGGTGGCAGGTGGGAGCAGGAAGGAGGATAAAAAAGCGACTGCGAGTGCGTGAAGAAAGCATGAAAAGTGCAAGGTTGACAGAGCCCGCGTTGGCACCTGACTCCCCTCCTCGCCCTTGCTCCCTCCCTCCGGCGCTCTCTCTATTTCTCTGTTTCTCTCTTTCTCTCTTTCTCGTTTTCTCTCTTTCTCGTTTTCTCTCTTTCTCGTTTTCTCTCTTTCTCGTTTTCTCTCTCTCTCTCTCTCTCTCTCTCTCTCTCTCTCTCGTTTTCTCTCTTTCTCTCTCTCTCTCTCTCTCTCTCTCTCTCTCTCTCTCTCTCTCTCTCTCTCTCTCTCTCTCTCGCTCTCTCTCTCTCTCTCTCTCTCTCTCTCTCTCTCTCTCTCTCTCTCTCTCTCTCTCTCTCTCTCTCTCTCTCTCTCTCTCTCCCCCTCCCTTCCTTCTCCACTCCTCCATCCTCCTCCGCAACCCTTGCTTATTTCCCTCCTTCCAATCTTCCTTCCCCTTCCTCCCCGTTTCTCATGGTCGTCCTTCTTTCACCCCTTCCTCCATCTCTGCCTCCCCCCTTCCTCCCCCTCATCCCCCCTTCATCCAACTCTCCTTCTCGCCCTCCCCTTTCCCCGCCTTTCCCCTCCCCCTCCATCCCTCCGTCCTCGCCTCCTCTTAGTCCCTCCTTTCGCCCCCCCCCCTCCCTCCGTGTCCCCTCTTGTCCCTTTCCCCCCCCCGCCCCCCTCGTCTGGGCGGTGAAGACCCTCGTAGCTCGTCGCGGCGTCCGTCTGGCTCGCCGTTTGGCCCCGACACCTCTGCTGACCCATGCACTCCTGAGCCTCTAAGCTCTCTCTAAAGCGCTTGTTGAACGCAGATTAGGAATGCGAGTTTTTTTTCCTCGGTGTGTGCTGGTGATTTTTGTGTGTGTGAGGTGGGGTGGGGGTGTGTTTGTGTGTGTGTGTGGGGTGTGGGGGGGAAGGTGGGTGGGGATTGTGTGTGTGTGGGGGGGTGTTTGTGTGTGTGTGTGGGGGGGGGGGGTGTTGGGTGTGTGTGTGGGGGGGTGTTTGTGTGTATGAGGGAGTGTTTGTGTGGGGGGGTTGTATATGGGGGGTGTTGGTGTGCGTGTGTGTGTGTGTGTGTGTAAGTTTGTGTGTGTTTGTGCTTACGTATTTATACGTGTATATGCATACTCACATACATAGGTGAGATTTTTATCGCATGGTGTCGAATGCCGTTGCCAGCCCCTTTATGGCATCGCTCCAAAGGTCAAGGAAAAGTTATGTCTAGGTTGGAATAACAAGAAGAGGCTTTCGCTATATACAATCCCATCCGCCTTCAATCGAGCCCACTCAGCCCATTCATCAAGACAGACGCCCTCCCCATCCCAAGCGAAGATTAGTTCAAGTGATTCCCTCCAGGGGGCCGCCTGCACCTCACCCATTTTATCCCCCTTTCCTTCCATACCACCCATCCCCCTTTCCTTCCATACCACCCCCTCCCCCCTTTCCTTCCATACCACCCCTTCCCCCTTTCCTTCCGTACCACCCCCTCCCCCTCTCCTTCCATACCACCCCCTCCTCCCACCGCCGTCCCTCCCCCTTTCAGGTACTCTGGAGTCGGGCAACGCCTCTCTTCGTGTTCCTCGGCTTGTGTTTGCCTTTCCGGTCTGTTTTGTGGCCCTTTCCTGTGGCTTAGAGGCGGGGTTAGTCAGGCGGAGTTATTTATGTTCTCGTGTCGTAATAGAAGAGCTAGATAGGGCGTGGGAGGGGTGATAGAAGCATGCGAATGTATCGAATGTACGAGAGAGACGTACAGGATGCATACGTATGGACTTATGGACATACAGACAGACAGACAAACACATACTCGTACATACATACATGCATATATACATGCATGTACGCGCGCGCACACACACGCACACACGCACACACACACACACACACACACACACACACACACACACACACACACACACACACACACACACACACACACACACACACACACACACACACACACACACACACACTCACACTCACACTCACACACAAACACACCTAGAAAGAGAGAAAGGGACATCATCAGAGAAAGAGAAAATGAAGCAAAGGAGCCAAAGCGAAGCGACAGGACCCCCTTCCTCCCGGGATGAAGGGATGCCATAATTCATGCTCGTTGCCGCCCCTCCCCGTCCCTTTCCTTCTCCGCCGAGAGTTTTTCTCCGGTTCCTCAGGGAAAGTACTCGCGTCTCCGCTCCTCGGGACGAATTAAGTGTAATCTCGGACGTTCGGGGGATTATTTCGGGGCTGTCATTTACGGCGTGTGTGGCGAGAGGGGGCGCGGGCGTGCAGGAAGAAGGGGGGGGGGAAAGGTGGATTTTATGGCGTTATTCTATTGCAGGTGTTTGTTGATTAAGGGTTGAGATTGGCTGCGAGGGAGATGAGGAGGAAGATGCTGGGACCTGTAATAACTTTTTTTTTTTTGGTTTGAGAATTTGGGAAATGGATGGGGTGGAGGGTGGGGTGAGGTGGGGGGGGAGTTGACTTAGTATTCATTCTCTGATGTTGGGTATTATGGTAATTCATGGGAGTTAGGCAGGAGAGGAAGGGAAGGAATTGAATTTGTCTCTGTACTTAGTGAATGAGTGGTGATGGATTGTTATTAGGAAAGGATTATTGAACGCAGAGGAGTCACGGGAACTTGTTCGTTTATCATGATTGTTTGTTTTATGATGCAGATGATTAATTTGGATAAAGGGACGAATATATTTAGAGAGAGAGAGAGAGAGAGAGAGAGAGAGAGAGAGAGAGAGAGAGAGAGAGACAGAGAGACAGAGAGACAGACAGACAGACAGAGAGAGAAAGAGATAGAGATAGGGATAGAGAGAAAGAGAGAGAGAGAGAATGACAGCATTGGCCTCTAAAAGAACGTACATACAGCGTGCACCGCCCGGCTGCCAGTACCTCGCGCGGACGCCCCCGAGCCGGTTCTGCCGAGCCCCAGGCCGCACGTGCGAAGGGAACTGGTCAGGGAATTTTTGCGTTTCGCGGAGTCGAGGTTGGTATGGGCAGGGGGTTGGGTTTCGCGAGGGATCGGTTTGTTTGTCTGTCTGCTGCTTTCTCTCTCTCTCTCTCTCTCTCTCTCTCTCTCTCTCTCTCTCTCTCTCTCTCTCTCTCTCTCTCTCTCTCTCTCTCTCTCTCTCTCTCTCTCTCTCTCTCTCTCTCTCTCTTTCTTTCTTTCTCTCTCTTTTTTCTTTCTTTCTTTTTTTCTTTTTTTCCTTTTTTTTAGGGAGGATGTGCGTAATTTTTGGGGGGATGGGGTGGGGTGTTGTTTTGATTTCTTTTCTTCTGGGTTAGCAAGGTTAGAGAGAGGGAGAGAGATAGAGAGAAAGAAAGATAGAGTGAAAGGAAGATAGAGAGATACAGAGAAAGAAAGATAGAAAGAAAGAAAGATAGAGAGGCAGAGAGATAGAGACAAAGAGAGACAGAAAAAATGAGAGAGACAGAGAGAGACAGACAGATAGAAAAAAGAGAGAGAAGAGAAGAGATAGACAGAGGTAGAGACAGACCTAATTAGCGAACGCTTACGCGGAACGCACGAACAGCGAAGGGTCTCGCGGCTGATGATCACCTGCCAAGGATGATGCGAGATGGCGCTGGCTAATTGACAGATGATAGTGGCTAATTGATGGCGGAGGAGCGCGGGCGGCTGATGGATGGGCGGCGGGAGCAGGAGCCGCGAAGCCGGTCGTTCGGCGCCGCTGGCTCGAGATCCTGCAGCGACGGAGGGGGAGGGGGAGAGGGGAGGGGAGAGGGGAAAGAGGGAGTGGGGAGAGGGGAATGGGGGAGAGGGGAATAAGGGAAGGAAAAGAGACAGGCAGGCAGTTGTGCAAGCAGGCATAGAGGCAGATAGACAAACAAGCAGGCAGACATGCATGCATAGAAGCTGACAGATAGACAAATAGAGAGATAGAGCAAAGGAAAAAGAGAGTTATGAAGGAAAAATAAGAGAAAGATAATGGCTGAGGAGATAGGAAGAAAGAAAAAACTATATAAAAAATCTAGGAAATGAAGTTGAGAGCAAGAAACAGAAAAAAAAAGAAGAAAATTAAAAAGAAAAGATGAGGAGAGATTATGCCAGCCTCAGCCGTCTCAATCCGCTCAAAGTTATTCGCGGTGGACGAGATAACGAAAACCAAGCCAGGGGAAGAGAATCGGACAGTGGACCAAAACAAAATCTCGGGAACTCTTCGAAAAGATAGAATATACCAGAACGTCAAGAGAAGAGTGGATTCACTGGGAGTCTCGTTGTGTGTGTGGGTGCGTGAGTGTGTACGTGTGTGTGTGTGTGTGTGTGTGTGTGTGTGTGTGTGTGTGTGTGTGTGTGTGTGTATGTGTGTGCGTGCGTGTGTATGTGTGTGCGTGCGTGCGTGCGTGTGTGTATCTGTGTTCGTGTGCGTATGTGTGTGTTTGTGTGTGTGTTTGTGTGTGTCTATGTTAGTGTGTGTTCGTGTGTAAGGCGGACGAGGAAGCCATTTTTTGTGTAAATGTCCAGAACCGCTTTATCATTAACGCTGTCCCTTAAATGGCCGTGCAAATGGCTCTTTTAGATACCATGATTCCCTTTGAACCCGTTTTATGGTGATTGCGAGGAGCTTAACTGACCATTTATTTTTCTCTCCCTTTTTTGTTGATTTTTTCATTTATTTGTATATTATTATTATTATTATTATTATTATTATTATTATTATTGTTATTGTTATTATTATTATTATTATTATTATTATTATTATTATTATTATTATTATTATTGTTATTGTTATTATTATTATATATACATTTTTTTAATAAAGGAAATGATTGTCATTAACGGTTTGGAAAGAATGAGTTCCATTCCAGAACTGCCATATTTTTATTTAACGCCATTTCAATTCTTGGCGACTCGGATCCAGTGGAGAGTCGCCTGGTGGTGATGTTATAGGCGATTAAGGCGTTTTAAAAGTGGGAGAGTCACGTTGTCTTTGTGCCCTTGACCCACGCGCGCCGCCCACTGCTGTCGTCGGGGAAATGGGCGGATGTTTGTGCTTGCGATTCTCTTAACGTTTTCTTTATCTTGCTGTTTTTACCCCGCCTCTCTCTCTTTCTTCTTTCTCTCTCTCTTTCCTCTCTTTCGTCTCTTTACTCTCTTTCTCTTTCCTCTCTTTCTCTTTCCTCTCTCTCTCTCTCTCTCTCTCTCTCTCTCTCTCTCTCTCTCTCTCTCTCTCTCTCTCTCTCTCTCTCTCTCTCTCTCTCTCTCTCTCTCTCTCTCTCTCTCTCTCTCTCACTCTCTCTCACTCTCTCTCTCACTCTCTCTCTCTCTCTCTCTCTCTCTCTCTCTCTCTCTCTCTCTCTCTCTCTCTCTCTCTCTCTCTCTCTCTCTCTCTCTCTCTCTCTCTCTCAACTATTCCAACACTATTCCACTCCCAACCTTTTTTATCCTTATCCTTCCTTGGCTCGAGGAGGTCCTTGGGCGCCGTCAAGACACTCGCATTTCCGAGGCTCCGCCAGCCGCCCTCATTCCCTGCCGTGAGCGCGAGGCGATGTAACAAGGCGGAGAGGGCCGTCGGCTTCTGGCGGAGGGTGAGATGACTTTACTCCCGTCACGGTTTAAGTAATGAAAGGCACGTGATGCTGTTTTGTCTTCTTGAAATGGCGCGGTATTCGTGAGACCTCGGCCGATTCACGCCAAGAGAACGAGTCTTCCCGGGGGTCGATAGGAGAGCAAATGGCAGGGGGGGATTAAGCCGGTGTCGACAGAGCGCCCGCGTCCTCCCTGGCTTGGAGACGCGCAGTTGCAGGGGCAGGAGTGTTATTGCAAGTTGACCCCCGCGACCTGGGAGCGTGCCGGGTCCCTAGGAGCCAAGAATCACACCCAAGATTATTATGTAAATTACACCGTCTCGGCATTTCTCTTCGTAACGAGAGGGGGCGAGTGTTTGCCAACGCACCCATCAGCTTTCTATGAATATTCAGCTGGGCTTAACCAGGTGGTTTAAATTGGGTAGTTTGCCGATGGAAGTCTCCAGAGTTTTAAAAAAAGTGAATGGGAGAAAAACAGAAGTGTTGTCAGGAAGTTGTAAATGATCCGAGTCGTAAATATGTATAGACATGCAAATGTGGAATTTTAGAAGGTATTGAATTTCACACCCTTAGCCATTGGTGCATGTTGAAGTTATCGTGAATAAAGTTTCTTTGGAAAAACCAAGCACAGTGAACTGGTTTTCCAATTTTTTTTCCGCAGTGACACGTAAATGCATGCTTTGATATAAATACACCGCAGTAAGACAAGATAAAAACTTGAAGAACACGAGTATCTTCCCTTTAGACGCTAATTATGCTCTGCTAGAAACAAATGGTGTTTTGTTGTTGTGCTTCTTATTTTTGTTTGTATGTCAAACGTGCAAATCCAAACAAACGTTCATGCTTGTAACCTCACTTCCCACATGTACGCATACACAGACTCACACACGCACAGGCAAGCACAAGCAAGCAAACATCAGCACAAACACACCCACATGTGTATGCATTATCCGTGGAAGCCCAGACAGTCCCTCCTCCTGCTTCCAGGTGTGGCTTCTCGCATGAGACTTAGCGATAAAGGACGAGTGAAACTTGTTCCTTGGAGGCTCGTAGGGGGGTGGGGGAGGGGGACGGGACAGACGGGGAGGGAAGGGGGACTTGGGAGAGAAGGGGGACAGGGGAGTGAAGGGGGACAGGGAAGAGACGGGGGACAGGGAAGAGGCGGGGGACAGGGGAGAGAAGGGGAGGAAGGAAGGGACGTGGGGGGGGGTGCACCTGCAGAAGCTCACGTGCATGCTAGGGCGTTGGTGTTGGCGTGAATGTTGCTTGTTTTGCTGTTTGCTTGCTCAATTCGAGCGTCTTAGAATTTGGCGCTGAGGAAAAGGAATGGTAATGGTAATCATATTGATTATAACCTTGATGACCACGGCGGACATCGATATTTATTGTAGTTTCGCGTTAGGCTTAATGGACATGGTATTTCCTTCTCTATAGCAATGAATAGTAATTTTTAGGACGAGTCAAGGTTATATTTCGTTAATTTAAGAAGTGTGTGACATTGTACTTCTTTCAGTAGTGGATTAAAAAGCGTGCAAAAGCTCCGTACCTTCCCACAGTGGATAACCAGGGAACGTAATTTTGTACGGCCAAAGAATGTGCCGTTCTCGGGGACTGTCTCTGAAGGCCAAGCATTGTGATTGCGATGGTTATGATAATTGGAATAATGCGCGCGTGGCGGTGATGATAGTGATTGCGACAGCATTGGTAGGAATCATCATTAGGGAAGCTAATTGGTGGGGTTTAATGAGTCGGGTAAAGATGTGGAAAAACGGGAGAGTACACCTGTTGATTTCTGTTGTATTTATCAAGAATGTTAAGGCGTATTTTGCTATTGTGGTTTTGGGTTATGTTTAGTGACCTTTTATTATCGTGTTTTCCCAGGCTTTATCATTAGTTCTGAAGAGTGACGTTATTGTCTGCAATGATATTTCATTTCATATTATGAAGATTTACGTTTTAATTAGGGAGAGACCATTTAAAAGTTACCCACTCATTGACATTGTTTTTTCACATTTAATTTTACCTTTCGGAATTATAAACGTCACTAAGAAATGCTAAAAGACTAGATGCTGTTCTTTTAACTTTTAATGACTTATTAATCTGCCATATTGTCGTCTCTTTATACATTCCCACAGATTTCTCATTTCTTGTTGTTCTGCAAGTTTCTCTTTCGTACCAGAAGGACCGTTTCCCCCAGATTTCATGCCGCACAGCTCTGCCTCTGTACAGCAGATATGTTGAAATGATCGACCTATTATTATATATTAACGGCTGTTCCTAATTCTCCCGCCGCAGAGCTATGTAGGTCTAGCGTTGCGTGGGCGGCCACAGCAGTACGCCACGCCCGACTTTGCTGGCGCCTCTCACAATAGCGATGGCAAAATACCGGATGCCGAACCCCCTTTTGCTCTGCCACTGTTATTATTATTATTATTATTATATTTTTATTATTGTTATTCCCAGTGTCGCGGGTCGGTCCGGTCGCTACACAGACGGGTCAGAGGGTCACAATGCCGGGCGCGAATTTTACTTTCAGCTTGAAAGCATTTCGGTCAGGGAGGAGAGGGGGGGGGTGAAGGGGGCTGTGAGGGGGGGGGGGAGGGGCGTCACTTTCGCTTTTTTGGGGATTCGAGGCGATTCGAGTTTTTAGAACGTAGAGGACTTTCGTTATTTGTATATTGGTTGGGATGGATGAGATGGTGTGGATGAATAATATTGTGTTTAGGAAATGGGCGGACTTTTTAAGGGAAGATGCAGATGTATTATTCATTGCCAACTGTGTTTTGGAAATAGAGAAGTAATAAATTTACTACCTATATGTGTGTGTATATATATATATATATATATATATATATATATATATATATATATATATATATATATATATATATGCGTGTGTGTGTGTGTGTGTGTGTGTGTGTGTGTGTGTGTGTGTGTGTGGGTGTGTGTGTGTGTGTGTGTGTGATATATATATATATATATATATATATATATATATATATATATATATATATATATATATATGTATGTGTATATATATATATATATATATATATATATATATATATATATATACACACATATATGTATGATGCATTAGATATACATTGTGTATACATTAGTGTGTATGTATGTATGTATATACATCTCTATGTCTGCTATGTTTGTATGCATACATTTATATGCAAATGTTAGCTATCGATTTTTATTTTATTTATACATTACATATACATGCCTGGACATATAACTTATTTCTCGTTGCTTTCCTGTGCATTTCAACCCTTTGAGTTCTGTTCATTAATTGCCTTTCGTCTATTGCAGGTCTCCATTGCTGAAGGCCCGAGCCAATAGCGTCACGAGCGACTACTTCAGTGATTCGGGAGAAGCATCCTTAGGACTCCCGTCGCTTATTCACGACCACGAGTTCGTCCTAAATCTCGATCACGTGGACGAAGAGTCTTTGAGTTCGAGGACTTCTAAGACGGAAAGTAGAGCAGCATCTAGGAATACGCTACGCTTCGAGTCGTCATCGGTAACACCTCCACCGGAGTATCCCCTAGAAGATGAGGATATCCGTTTTCTCTCAAGCGAGAACGGTGATGCTCGTTTTCTACGTTTGAGCGATACAGAGAGCGATCGTTTTCTCTCATCATCTGACAAAGAAAACTGCCATCGAGAAGAGAAATTTGAAGGCAGACTGAAGCAAAATTTTCTAGCCAATCAAAGTGCCAAAAAGGACTTCCTTAAACTAGTACCTGAGACTAGATTATTAACTGTGAAGTCTTTACGTGGATCTAACCTTTCTCTTGAACAGATTTCTCATTCTTTCAAGAGCACAAGTCAAGTTATCAGCTCTGCACCGGAACTCTCTTGTTCCAAAATTCTTCAATCTTCAAACCTGGAACCTCAGTGTTCCGAACCCCAAGTTGGTGCCAAATTGTGCCGCGGGCTTGAGCCAGCGGCGTCATGGCACCCGTCATATAACGCTTCGCCAGCACCTGTTATTACAATTAAAGTTGACGAACCAGACACCGCAAATATGGAGAATGATAAAGGTACTTGAATGTGACTGTTTTGGATACTTTAGTTATTTGTTCATTGATTCACATAACTAACATATGAAAAAATTATGCCATTTTTCACTCCTTCACACCTTCCCAGATATCCATTTCCCTTTTCTTATTTTCTATTATTTCTTATACCGTGTCGCCTATCCTTTTCCCTTCCCCTTCCCTCTCTCCCCCTCCCTCCCCTTCCCCTTCCCCTTCCTTTCTAGTGCCCCAGCTCTCTTCCTTCCTCCCCTTCCTTCCCTTTTCTTTTCGCAGGCCTTCGTTCTTCCTCCCCTTCATTCCTTTCCTCTCCTTCCTTTTCCAGCATCCGTGTTTTCCATTACTGATTCCTCTTTGCTTTCTCAGGTGCGACAAGCGGCATGGGAGCGTTGGCTCCGCTTAGCTTCTCGTTGTCTTCGCTTTCGGGGTCGTCTAGCCCAGCGCTAGAGTCCGTCAGCCCCGCGAGGACTCCCGCAGAACTACATACCAACTCTCTCAACCGGCGCAGGTCCAAGTGAGTGTTCGCTTTCTTTGTGTCTTGTTTTGGTTTCGGTGTTGTGTTTGAAGGGGGTGACGCTCGTTGTATTTATTTAGGATGCCGTGTTGTTTTATTTCGTTGTAGATCAGTAGGTCGTGTGTTTGATAGCACTGTATCATGTTTCGCGTTTGGAATCATCACGAAGGCCTATATAAGCGAAATCTTATGAATAACGCAACTTCGAAAGGTCGTGCTCTATGAAAGCAGAAGCTAAGTGTTCTGGCCGCGCTGATCAGCTGACTGTGGGAACACTGATTTTAAGTCAAGTGAACAGGATTCTTTGAACGTTGATCATGAAGTTTCGTCCGGAAGTAGGCTAAGCGTCTGCAGTCTTATAAATTGCTAACCAAACACCCGATCCTTGCTTTGCGTCGGGGCAGTTTTGCGTTTTGTTCTCACCTTATATCCATGTCCTCATCGACGCCTTGACTTCGCCAGCGCCGCAGAGGGTCCCATCGCGTGTCCATGGCCACCGCAAATCCACATAACATTTGGTTGATATCGCCCGGCGACTTGCTCAAGCCACATGGGGCAAGCGGCTTTGCTTATTAAGGGAATCTTAAGCCATATGTCGTAACTGTTTAACGACCGGCCTACCGCACATGTGAACGTGCCACCGTAAGATCATAATGCTTCGCCTTCGCCGTCGATTTGTTGTGTCTGCAGAAGGTGGCAGCGGGGGCCTCCGAGGTGACACGAGCGGCGACGATGCCGGGCGACCGTAACTCGGCATTATCATAACGGCGACGCGGATGTTACGGCCTGCGGCGAGCGGAGCCGATTCACCTGGGCTCTCGTGTCTCGGGACACCGCCGGGCCCACCACGGGAACAGAAGGCCAATTTACGCGTTCTTGTGTATTCGATTTTAAGAAGTATGTATTTTCTGGGCCTCTTTTATTTTCAAGGCTTGACAAGCTTTAGCCATCCTTTTACCCCTCTCTCTGTTCTCTTCTGTTTCCCTTCTCTTATTTCCTCTTGTTTCCTTCCATCCTCATCATCTTTACATTTTTCCCTCTTCCAGTTTTACCTTCCGCCACCTTCCTTCCTCATCAACTCTCCCTTCCTCCCCCCACCCTTTCCTCGTGTACCTCCACCCTTCCTTCCCCCTCTCTCCTCCTCCTCCTCCCATCTCCCGTTCCTCTCCGTGATGCAGCTCGCTCCGTCCTCAAGCGCGGAAACGCCGGTGCTCGTAGGACTCGCTATCCCGTCGGAATTCGAGGGACAGAGTTTGTTGACACGCGTCCGGGAACCTTTTACTCGCCCAAGGTTGCCTCCCTCACCTTCAAGACTGGCTGCGTGGACGTCGGCTGAGGGCGGGGCGCAGGAGGAATTCTTGTGTGCGCCGTTGCTGTCGGCCGGAGTCGGGGGTTGGGCTGTGGGGATGGTCTTGGTCCCGCTCTGGTTTGTTTGTTTGTTTGTTTCGTTGCCTTCTCTGTCCAATCCTCTTCTTCATCTTCCTTTATATCTTCTTCCTCCTCCTCTTCCTTTTCCTCTTTCTCCTCTTCCTCCTCTTCCTCCTCCTCTTCCTTTTCCTCTTTCTCCTCTTCCTCCTCCTCCACCTCCACCTCCTATCCCTCTCTTATCCCTCTCTTATTCTTACTCCGCCTCCACCTCCTCCTTCGTCTCCTTCTTCCTCTTTCTCCTCCACCTCCTCCTTCTCCACCTACTATTCCTCTCTTATTCTTACTCCGCCCCCACCTCCTCCTTTCTCTTCCTCCTCTTCCTCCACCTCCTATTCCTATTCCTATTCCTATTCCTCTCTTATTCTTACTCCGCCCCCACCTCCTCCTTCCTCTCCTCCCTTGCACTGGAATAGGAGGAAGAGGAGGTTGTCGACGATGAATCAGTCCTGCTGCAATCCCTCCCCTACGTGCTGTCGACGGGTGTGGCGATGGTGGTGATTTATTCTTCGCTTCTCTTTTCTTCTTTTTCTTTTTCTTTTTTTTTCTTCTCCTTCTTTTTTCTTCCACTTCTTCTCCTCGTCCTCCTCGTCCTCCTCAATTTTCATCTCTTTCTTTTAATTTTATTTTCCTTATTTTTTTCCTATTCCTCGTTTTTTCTTCTTTTTCCTCCTGCTCTTCCTCCTCTTTCTTCTTCTTCTTTTCCTCCTTCCCTTTCCCCTTCACTCAATTTTTATTCGTCATCTCTTCTGCTCCTTTTCTTTTCCGTCTTCGTCATCCCTCCTTCTCCCTCTCTTTCCTCTCTCTCCATCCCCCTTTCCCTTTCTCTCTCTCTCCTTTTCTTTCTCCCTCTCCCTCTCCCTCTCCCTCTCCCTCTCTTCCACCACCGATATGAGCGTCGCCGTGAAAGTGTTGCCAGACCTTGTGGGAGATTTGCTCTTGTTTCCCTGCGTCATGTTGCCTTGATTGCGCCTCGGCTGGGAAGGGGCGGATGGTGGGGTGATGGTGAGGAGGGCGAGGTTGATAGTGACGGCGGCATTGGCAATAGTGACGAATAGTGATGATGTTAACGATGGTGATAGACAATGAGCATATAGGGATGGAGTGATAATTTTTTTTTTAATAAGTATATAGGGATGGAGTGATAATCTTTTTTTTATGTTTTTTTTCATGGTCAGGCCGATTATAATAACAAAGTCGAGAGTTGCAATGGCTGTAATATTGCATTGTGACCGCTAATCGCCCTGTCAGTGATTACGGTGCCGGTGGCGGGAGCAGCGGCTTCTCTGATGAAAGGAAGTGCTCGCGCAAGTTGCGGTCGAGGGAACTTTAAAGCTTTGGGAATCCTCTTCGGTTTGGGCTCGAGTCTGATTTTCGAATGCCGTTTTTTTCTCGTTCTTCCATGCTGTTTGTTTAATCATTTTGTGTTTGTGAGCGTTGTGTGAGGATGGGGAGAGAGAGAGAGAGAGAGAGAGAGAGAGAGAGAGAGAGAGAGAGAGAGAGAGAGAGAGAGAGAGAGAGAGAGAGAGAGAGAGAGAGAGAGAGAGAGAGAGAGTGTGTGTGTGTGTGTGTGTGTGTGTGTGTGTGTGTGTGTGTGTGTGTGTGTGTGTGTGTGTGTGTGTGTGTGTGTGTGTGATGGCGAGGGGAGCGAGTAACATAAGGCACATAAAAGGAAGGGAAAAAGTCAAGGTCAGAGTCTGAGATTAAAGTTGTTTTTTCGTTTTATATTTTGTCCAGTGGTGCCTGCTCTTTGTCGTGACCTTGACTTTGCAGGATCATAGGAAACGAGAATAAAAAAGGCTTAATGGCGAAAAGCAGTTTGAATGAAAAGAAAGAAAGGAAAAACGAGAATAATTCCGGCGAATTCCCTGCTAAGAAGTAATATTCATCTCAGTCGGACGTTACGTGACGCATAAATCCCAATTTTGATGTAAGGAATAGAAGCTTGGAAGAAAACTTTAGGCCTTTTTTTTTTAGGCTGTCGGTGTTCGTGAGATGGCGTGACCGCAGGCGCAGTCGGATGCGGCGGCGGCGGCGAGCTGTCTCACTGCAGCGCCGCCCTTCCCCTCCTCCGCCCCTCCCCCTTCCCTCCCCCTTCCCACTACCGGTAGCACCTTCCCCCTTCGTCTTCTCCGTTCTTACTTTTTATTTTTCCCTTCTCCTTTCTTACCTTTCATACCTTTGATTTCTCCCTTCTCACGTCGTCTTTTTTCCTTCTCATTTTCTCTTCTCTCCTCTCTTCTCCCTTCTCCCCTCTCCCTGGATCTCTCATTAACCGTCCCTCCACAACTCCTCGGCTCCCTCCCCCTTCCCCCTTCCCCCCTCCCCCCTGTCACCTCCCATTTCCCTTCCCTGCATCCTTTTCTCTGTCCCCCTCTCCCTTTTCCCATCAACCTCCCATTCAGCCTCGCTCCCCTTCTCCTCCTTCCCCCTTCTCCCACCCATAGAGGAGGGAGGGGAATATGACGAATTCCTCCCCACTCCTGCCCCTTCCCCCAACAGTCCGCTCAACCCCCCCCCCTCCCCCGCCTCTCCAGCCACCGTCCACCTGCCGCAGGACGCAACAGGGGGTAACGGAGGGGTGGGAGGGGAGAGGATGGAGAAAAGAATATGAGGGTAGAGGCGTAATGGTTGATAAAGACGGAAGAAGGGAAGGTGGATGTAATTGGTTGGGAGAATGAACTGCTCGTATGATTATTGGGCCGAGGATTGTTATCGATGGATTGGTATGTTGTACGGCGAGGTATGCTGTATGCCATTGTATGTGGCATGACGTATTTTGTTGGTGCTTTAGATAGATGGTTTAGATGCAAGAAATAAAGCGAAGAGACGACAAGGAAAGAAAGAACGGGATGTGACACTAGGGAGGAGGCATTAGTCCAGACGAGATGTGAATGAAATGAATAAATAAATTGATCCATTGTCTTCGATATTTATTTAATTGCCACGATTATCATAAGATATGTGCTACCACACAAAGAAAGAAGGGAAAAGGTTCTGTTCGCGTGTCTAACTCTGCAACCCCGCGAGACGCATGATAATGAATGGAGATTGGATTGTTTGCATAAAAACGGTTGACAGAGATTTTCCTTTCCTTTTTTGATGTATGAGATGCATTTGTCAGATTCGTGGTGATTAGATCAATGCAATATACCCGAGTGTAGTTGTAGTTTAGATCATTCTCATTACCAGTTTGCATGTTGCGAAATTATTTTGATTAGAAACCTGTCGAGTACATCTTAGCGTGCATTTAGGAAAAAAAAATATAAATAAACAGATGAGGCTTTGTGTTCGCAATTGAATGCAAATTGGTCACATCTTAGCGTGCATTTAGGAAAAAAAATATAAATAAACAGATGAGGCTTTGTGTTCACATGAATGCAAATTGGTCAGTCGCGTGGTTGCCTTGCGAAATGGTGATTAAACATCCTCGTTTACCTGGCAAACTGACTGTCAGTTGCAGTATCCGGGAAAGCCTGTAGTTCAGCCTTCCATAACGGGCGTGAGTAAAGCCTGTGCGGCGATGCTTCCTAGAATGTGTGTGTGTGTGTGTGTGTGTGTGTGTGTGTGTGTGTGTGTGTGTGTGTGTGTGTGTGTGTGTGTGTGTGTGTGTGTGTGTGTGTGTGTGTGTGTGTGTGTGAGATCAGCTGCGTATACATGAATTAGTCTGTGCGTGTTTGTCCTGTGCTCACGCTGTCCTTGGTCAGAATTAGTCCGCAAATAGAAGACCAAATGGATGCTGTGACGCAGACGTTGTAATTCTTCTCCCGAACGCGGCTGCATTTTCTTCTCGAGGCGACAGCGACATCGTAGAGGAATTAAAGCAGAACAGAAAGACCGCAGTGAGAGTGACGGGCGCGCACTCACTCGAACGCAGACCATTAGAAATTGTGAAAATGGAAGTGAAAGACGA